>NW_022111359.1:7815879-7828000 GCF_000313985.2 Echinops telfairi | reverse complement strand
GCTTTACCAAACATAATGTTCTTCTCCTGACAATATGCCCAAAGTATATAGGATGAAGTCTTGCCATCTTTGTCTCTAAGGAGCACTCTGGCCTTCCTTCTTCCAATACAGATTGGTTTGTCCGTTTAGCAGTCCATGGTACTTTCAATATTCTCCAGCACCACAATCCAAATGCATCAATTCTTCTACACTCTTTCTGATTCAATGTTCAGTTTACACTTGCATATGATGCAATGGCAAGGGTCAGGTGCACCTTAGTTGTCAGAGTGACATCTGTGTTCTTCAATATTCTAAAGAGGTCTTGTGCAGCAGATTTACCAAATGCAATATGTCTTGATCTCTTGATTGCTGCTTCCATGAGCACTTGCTGTGGACAAAATCCTTCACAACTTCAACCTTTTCTCCATTGATCATGATGGTCCAGTTGTAACGATTTTTGCCTTCCTTAAATCGAGTAGTAATCCACACTGAAGGCTGCAGTCCTTGGTCTTCATCAGCAAATGATTCATTGCCTCCTCATTTTCAGCTAGCAAAGTTGTGTCATCTGCATACCTCGGCTTCTTAATCAGTCTTCCTCCAATCCGATGTCGCACTCTTCTTCACATAATCCAGCTTCTCTGCTCATTTGCTCAACATATAAATTGAACAAGTATAGTGAGAGGATACATATTTAACTCCCACCTTTCACACAACTGACTCTTGTTCCATGTACAAGTTCCAAATGAGCCCAATGAAACCCGAACCAAACTCATTGCCATCAAGTCAATGAATGTTGACTCATAGCAATCCCCCTGTGGGTTTCTGAGACTGTAATGCCTTAGCAAAGAAAGGCTGCTCTTTCTCCAGCTGACCTTTATTGACCTGCCAACCAGGCGGATCCCTGTCCACTGAGTAACCACTACACCACCAGGGCTCCTGAGCTCAATGAAGTCTTGTGGAATTCCCATTCTTCTCAAAGCTACCCACCTTATTATGGTCCTCACAGTTGATTGCCTTGGCATTGTCAATAAAACACAAGTAAACATGTTTCTGGTATTCTCTGTTTTGATCCAAGATCCATCTCACATCAACAATGATATCCCTTGTTACACATTTTCATCTTAATCAGAACTGAATTTCAGGCAGTTCCCTGTGAATGTACTCCTGCTGCATGACCTTAAGCAAAATTTTACTTCTGTGTGGTATCAGTGCTATCATTCTAATTTGAGTATTCTGCTGGGTCAACGTTTTTGGAATGGACACAAATGTGGGTCTCTTCCAGTCAACTGATCAGGTAGCTGTCTTCCAAATTTCCTGCAGAGATGAGTGAGTGCTTCCTGTGCTTCTCCAGCTTTATGAAACATTTCATTGGATATTCCGTGAATTCCTGGGGCCTTGTCTTTGGCTAGTGCGTTCAGTACAGTTTGAATGTCTTCTTTCAGCACCACGAGTTCTCGCTCATATGCTACCTTCTGAAATGCTGGAATGTCCACTAGTTCTTTTTGGTACAGTGTAGAAAATGTGATGAATATAGATATGCATAGGTATGTTCTTGCTATAGTGTTCCTTCTTTAGGATATACACCAATTAGGGGGATTACTGAGCAATTTAGTATTTCTATTCTCACATTTGGAGAAAGACCCAAACCATTTTCCACAGTGGCTATCCTGTTTTCAGTCCCATTAGCAAAGAATGAAAGTTCCGGTCTTTCCACACCCTCTCCCACATTTGTCATTTTCCTTTAAAAAAATGTTGTTATCAATGTTGGCGTGAGGTGGCAGCCCACAGTTGTTTTGATTTGCATGTCTCATATGGCCAATATTCATGAGCATTTATTCATACGTTTGTTGTCTACCTGCGTGTCTTGTTTGGTTAACTCTCTGTCATATCCTCAACCCATTTTTATCAGATTATTTGTCTTTTTCTTTTTTAAACATTTTATTAGGGGCTCATACAACTGTTATAGCAATCCATACACAGATGTTAAAGTTTTCTACAGATTTGTCCAATATGTCACAGCCATTTTTTCCAAGTCTGTAGGTTCTTTTCTTACTCTTTTTGTGAAATATTTTGATAATCAAATTGTGGAATTTGTAGGAGGTCACTGTCATCTATTTTGTTTTCTGCCATCTGTGTTCATGTTGTGATGTTGGATTTTGTGTTTATACCAGGTATTCGGGCCTCTGTTTTATTCATTTATGGTATTTATAGTTCTAGGGTTTACATTTAGGTTGTTAGTCCATTGTGAGCTCATTTTTGTATATGGAGTAAGGTATAGGTCCTGTCTACGAAACACCTCTTTAACATGGTTGAACCTGGAGGACATTATGCTGAGTGCAATTAGTCAACCACAAATGAACAAATATTATGATTACTTCCATAAAAAGTCAAGAAAAATTTTCACATCTAAAGGAATATTCTTTGATGATTACCAGGGTTACAAAGGGGAGGGGAAGTCAAAGACTTAAGAGTAGACAAGCATTAACTTAGGTATCAGACAGTGTAACTTATGACAAAACTATAATAAGTTATGAATTTTGAAGGGTTCATGAGGGAGGGGGCAGTAGGGAGGGAAAGGGGAAAAGAGCAACTGATATTAAGGGCTAAAGTTGAAGGCAAATGTTTTGAGAATAATGAGGGCAACAAATGTACATATGTGCTTGATACGATGGATATATATATGTGGATTATGATAAAAATTGTACGAGCCCCCAATAAAATTTTTTTTTAAAGAAAAAAGGAAAGAAAAGAGGCAGATGCTAATCCTCCCCCAGGTCATTAGCAAACCAGTGGTTTCCTTTTGTGTGTGTCCCAGGTCTGGGACAAAGGGAGAATATGTTGACTAATGGAGACCTTTGGAGACAAAGCCCCCAGGGCTATAAAAATCTGTAAATTGACCCTCTCTCTTTCCTATCAACACAACCTCACCGCTGCCAAACGAGTAAGGAAGACATCTTCTCTCCTTCTAGAAAATATGCTTTGTCCATATACTACACTCATGTCTATCTCATGGAAGTTCTTTGGGGTTGATCTGTCTTCAACATCCACATGTTTGGACGGAAGTCAATCTTGTGACTCTCTGTGGGGACATGTGTAAATACAGAAATCCCTTGCACATTCCAAAGGTAAGAGAATATGCTTTTATTGTTTTCAGTTATCCCCTCTAGGAGCAAGCTTAGGTTAACTAAGTTGGAATTCTAAAACAGTGGGTCTCAAACATTCCTGAACCAGCATCCAGGGAAGATTGCGTGGGTCTGTGATACACCAGCTTGATTTAATACTCTGCTGTCATTGTTTTGAAATTGTTGAACAAGGTGCACCAAAATTCTGCGCCAGGGATCCTGCAGTTGTATGAGATGCCTGGGGAGTTATTTGGAAGGTACTTTCTTAGAGATCTCCTAATGAATCAAAAACTGGGAACGGAGCCTAGAAATCTATAAAGTGGGTTGTTTCTTTGCATTTGTTTCTGTTTTAATTTCTTCTGAATTCTTAATATGCTTCCTAGGTGACTTTGGTGCATGCCAAAGTCAGAAGCCAGAACCAAATCGAACTACAGTTGCTTCAGAGATTTTACTCATGGTAACTCACTGGATGTATGTTGGAGTCAAACACCCCCCAAGGGTATTCAGTGTTTGTGTTTCAGAATTAGATTGCCAGGGCTTTCTTCTGAAATATTTCTGAGTGGACTTGAACCTACAACCTTTCAGTTAGCCACCTGGGTAATAGTAAGAGTGGTAAAAATAATATGAGCAACATTCTATACAGTGGGCTTTGCTCTTTCTTTCTCATTTGTAATCCTGGAAGGTCGGGGCTCTATTGTTATTCCTGTTACGCAGATGAGAAGCTAAGCTCAAACAGGCTCAAGAATTTCACTTCTAGCCTTACACAAGATTTGAATGCAGACCTGACTAAGGCTATAGCACCAAGGCTATAGATTGAATTGTATCCCCACCCCCCGCCCCCAAAAATACTTTCTGCAATCCTAACTTCTATACCTCTGAATGTAATCCCTGTTTGGAATGGGATTTTCTTTGTTTCATTAATCAGTGTAGAATATATCCTAAACCTAATGAGTTCCTAGTGATATAAAGAACAGTATAAAAGCGCATCGCAATCCCGTCAATCCTGACGCACAGTGAACTGAAAGGATAGAGTAGAACTCCCCTATATGGTTTCCATGGCTGTATTCTATATAAAAGCAAGAAGAGAGAAACAGATTGCCATATCTTTCTCCCATGGGATAATGGATGGCTTTAAAACATTGGGTTCAGAGTTGAACTCTTTAAACAGTGAAATTTATTGTGCCCTAACCTATATCTAGGACCCCTCGTGGCATAGTGGATTATGCATTGGCTATTAAACTCAAGGTCAGATATTTGAACCCACCAGTAAGATGGTACTGTCTGCTATCATTTACCAGAAATATTTATAGCTTTGGAAACCCACAGGGGCAGTTCTATTGTGCTGTAGGGTGGCTTTGGCTCTGAATCGTCTCAGTTGTGGTGACTTTGCTTTTGGTAGGTCTTAGGTAGAACCCAGCGATCTGTGTCTTAACCATTCCTGTGAGTGATTCCGATGCACACTAGTGCTGGAATTGTTCCTGGTGTCTAAAAGAACCCTGGTGGTACAGTGGGTTAGACATTGGTTTCGTAACCATCAAGCTGGTGGTTGGAATCCATCAAACAATGAGACTCTCCTGTAAAAATTTGCTTTCTTGGAAATCCTATGGATTGGTTCTGCTCTGTTCTACAGGATTCCTAGGAGCTGGAATCAACTCCATGACAGAAATGAGGACCCCGGGTTTTATTGAGTAGGCTGACATTGAGGTGTGCTAAGTCCTTTGTTACACCTCTTGGAAGAGCACTCTGAGAGCATGCAAGGGGCCAATGCATTTAGGAGTTCAGGGAGAGGGAAAATGATAACAAAACCATTAGCATCAGACAGGAATTTTCTCTATGTGCCTGATATTTGTACTATACATGCAATAGATCAATTTTGTCTTGTCTTATGAAGTCCTTCACTAAGGACTTTTGCTGATAGCAAAAGACAAATTGTCATTCCACAACAGCAATTCTAGTGGAAGCAATTATTTCCCATTAGACAGGTCTCAATGGTGATGTGTGAGATAACTATAAACTATAGAATTATTAAAAGAATGGTTTAATGATGCTATTGCTGACAATGAGGCAGTCAAAAATCCAAGCTACTTCCAAGAAAACAAGTCATTTGCAATTGTGGCCAGATGCAGATACTAATTGTCCAGATAACTACATAAGTCAATACTCTGAGGAAATAGTCATCTAACCAAGTTTGGGCATACCTGGGTGGTGCTTAGAGCTGGTGATACAGTGGTTAAGAGTTTGGCTGCACAATGGAAGTTTATCAGTTCAAACCCACCAGCCACTCCACAGGGGAAAGGTGTGACAACATGCTTCTCTAAAGATCACATCCTTGGAAACTATCTCGGGAAGTTCTATTCTAATGTTCTAATTTAGATGGTTGTTATGAGTTGGAATGGACTCAATGTTAATGGATTGGGAGAAGTGATACAAACAGTATAATAGAAAGGATGGAGTTTCAAGTCTACCCAGAGATGCTTCCGAAGAAAGGCCTGGGGATTGAGTCCCCAAAAAGCAAATACTATAAACTGGATGGAGCACAATTCTACTGACACACATGGGTCATCATGAGTTGGAAAACTCAGCAGGCTTTTTTTTTTCTGAACCAAGTTTGATGCTGTATTCAGAGATGATTAGAACCGAATACTAGTTATAGCAATAGGATATACTATATCACTAGATAAATGTGATTTATGGAATTCACTCAAAAAAGTATGTGGTGAAGGAAGGAAAGAGTAGAGGGAACTGAGTGAAATAAATGTCTTTGAATTACTAGAATTGAAGGCATGAAATAATTAATTCCAAGTGTCTATTTCATTTTGCTCCAGATTCACTAACAAACACCATGAAATCAGAAAACCACACAGGTATTTTGGAATTTCTCCTTCTGGGCCTTTCAGAGGATCAAAGACTACAACCCTTCCTCTTCTGGCTATTCCTGTCTATGTATCTGGTCACTGTGCTGGGTAATCTGCTCATTATCTTAGCTGTGAGCTTTGACCCCCACCTCCACATCCCCATGTATTTCTTCCTCTGCATCCTGTCTTGTGTTGACATATCTTGCACCTCCACTACAGTCCCCAAAATGCTTGTGAACATCCAGACAGTGAATAAAGCTATCAGCTTCAGAGACTGCCTTACCCAGGGATATTTTTTCCTGGCTTTTATCTGTATGGACAATTTACTCCTGACTGTTATGGCCTATGACCGCTATGTGGCTATCTGCCACCCTCTGTATTACACTGTCATCATGAACCCCCACCGCTGTGGCCTATTGATTCTACTCTCTTTGTTCATTAGCACCATGACTGCCCTGCTCCACATTCTGATGGTGTTCCATCTGTCCTTCTGCACAGACCTGGAAATCCCTCATTTCTTCTGTGAACTTGCTCAGTTACTCAAGCTCTCCTGCTCTGATACCCTCATCAATAACATCCTTGTATATATAGCGACTAGCCTGTTGGGTATAGGTCCTCTTTCTGGGATCATTTTCTCTTATATGTGCATTGTCTCCTCCATCCTGAAAATCCCATCAACTGGTGGAAAGTATAAGGCTTTTTCCACCTGTGGATCCCACCTGTCTGTTGTTTCCTTATTCTATGGGACCTCTCTGGGGGTCTATTTTGGCTCTGCAGCTAATTCGTCCTCAAGTATGAGAGCAGTGGCCTCAGTGATGTACACTGTGGTCACTCCCATGATGAACCCCTTTATCTACAGCCTGAGGAATAGGGACCTGAAGGAAGCCTTGAGAACACTTGTCTCAGCAATATCTTCCTTTCTGTAATTATATCATCTGCCTTGGACATGCGATTATAAAAACCAAAATAAATGAAATGCTGAGTACGCCAGAAATCTTGACACCTCTCTGTTTCAATTCTTCCTGTAATGTAATTAGCAAATGGGTTATCGAGTCAAGTAGTTTTGTATTAACTCTTGCTTTCCTATGTCTTTGAAAACCAAGACCAAACCCATTGAAATCCTATCGATTCTAACTCCTGGGGACTCCCTGCATTACAGAGAAGAACTGTTTCATAGGGGGTTTATGGTTCTCTCTTTATGGAAGCAAGTCACCAGGATTGTCCTGGGTGAGTTTAGATCACCAACAGTTAGAGTAGAGGTTGAGCACAAACTGGTAGCATTACCCAATTATCAAGTAGCTTCACACTTTACTCACTGGCTATTTCAAGCCACAACTAACCCACCAAGGCAGCTCCAATAAAGACCTGTAAAGCTTTCAGGTTTATAAACTGCAAGAACTAATATAAGGATAAATACATGTTACCACATGACCAGTTAGAAATGTTTGGGTATGAAAACACGAGTATACTCATGATCAGTCAGCAAAGTGTTAATTCTCTGAGTTTAGTTTATATACCTGTAGAAGAGTCATAATGCACTCTTACAATAATATTAGAAATGTTAACTGAGATGATCCAATCTAGTGTAAGGGAAAATATATAAAAACTGGAAGCAAGGCGAGTTTCTCTCTAAGAGAAGGAAAACTCAAATATTTCCCCAGAATAAAAAGTCATAGAAAATCAGTAAGCTTCACTCACAAGGTAGAAAGTCTTAATGACACAGAAAAACAACGCCGTTTCATTCCAACTCCTGTACAGGTTTCCCTTCTATCTGCAGCAATTGGTCTGTATTAAGGACTCCCACTGCCTGCTGCCTTACTGTCAATTCTGACTCATAGCGATCCTACAGGCCAGAGCAGATTTTTCCAGAGTGTAGCTCTTTATGGCAGCAGGTAGCCTCACCTTTCTCTGACAGAGTAGCTGACAAGGTTGAACCACTCTGGTTAGCAGCCTTCTATGTCACCAAGACGCTTTGTATTAAGGAAGAGTAAAATAAAATAGGGAAAGAGAAGGCACAGGCTAGCCCTCTGTGCTTTCTTTTCAATTTTTCTGCAAGCCTAAAACGACTCTGAAAATAAATCCTTTTCATTAAGTTCTCAAAATTAAATGAATAATTATTAGATATGCAATCCTCAAGTCAGTGAACTTGCAGTGGGCCCTCATTTGCTTCCACATTATGAGTATATTGAGTAAACCGATCCTCGTTTTGCCCCATCTGCCTCCTTTCCTTCTTTACTTTGTCCTCCTTTCTCCTAGAATCTGTACAGGGAAATGTAATTGAATAATGTCATTTGGCCTTTCTTATGTAAACTACAGGGGTTATATGTGAACACACTTAACATCCAAATATATGGATACTCTTTTCATTCTTTTGTTAGTGATTTCTAGCCAACCAGAATCGTGGTCAGAGAACATATTCTGTATGATTTTAATCCTTTGAAATGAATGGAGATTTGCTCGATGCTATGAATAGGAAAAGTCTTCAGAAGATCTTGAAAAATTAGAATGAAAAGATATTTGCATTTTCCCACATACCTTTTGAAGCGCCCTTGTCTATGAAATGTTCTATTTGTGCTAGAAAGTGAATGTGTATTCGATGATTATGGAATATGTCATGGATGGAATTGTTTCCCCCAAAACTATGGGTCAACTTGCCTGGGTCATGCTTCCCTGTGGTTGGGCAGTTATGTAATGGTGTGATTTGGCATATATGCGATGACTAAAATGAGAGCAGGATGGAGATCCTGATTTTATTTTTGAGGGAGTCTAAAAGTGGATTGCTAAAGCCCTTCCTCCACCTCTTTTAGACCAACTCTAGGTTAAAGTCAGCACCATCCACGCCTACTTCAATATCTAGCTCAGCTCTGTGGATCTCCATCCTGGTCTCATTTTAGTGATGTCTTATGAGCATTCAGATTTTTTTTGTATTTTTAAAAGACATTATTATAGCAGAAATCTTAAATGAAAAAACAGCTGCTTCTAATTATTATATTTCTTTTTGATTAAAAAAAGTGTATTCTAACATTGTCTCTCTTAGTGGAGTTCTTGATATTTCGTGAAGTTTATATAAATACTGATTGCCAAACCTCAAATCAAGCAAAAGGCATAATTTTGGGGCCCAAGAACTTTAGCACTTAGTGTTATACTCCTGTTTACACACTAAAAGGAACTTTGTGGATGCATCACTGTTGTTGATGCTATCGCCTACCCTCAAGTCAATTCTGACTCACAGAAAACCTTCATGGCAGAGTAGAATTTGCCCTTAGGATTTTCCATGAGTACTCATGTGGAAACTTGGTATGTAGACCAAGAGGCAGTTGTTTGAACACAAGGAGGGGGTACTACATTATTTAATCAGGAAAGGTGTGCATCAGGGTGATCTCCTTTCATTATACTTAGTTGAACTGTAAGCTGAACAAAACATCTGAAATGCTGCATTATATTAAGTAGAACCTGGGATATGCAGATCACATAACCTTGCTTGCTTCAAGTCAGGAGAACTTTGAGCACTTACTAATGGAAATCAAAGACTGTAGCCTTCAGGATGGATTACAACTTGATGCAAAGAAGATACTAAAAATCCTCAGAACAGCAAGATAAATGGAAAACAGATTGACATTGTTAAGGATATCATTTGACTTAAATCCCAGTCAATCCTCATGGAAGCAGTAGCAAAAGAATCAAATGGCATATTGCATTGGGCAAATCTGCTGCAAAAGCACCCTGTAGCATGTTAGAGGACTGAGGAGCAAGGTGGGCCATGCAAGTCAAACCTGGACAATGAATAAGGGAAACAGGAGACGAATTTGTGCATTCTAATCATGGTTTAGGGAAAAATCATAAAAGTACCATGGACTGCCAGAAGAACAAACAAATCTGTCTTAGTAAAGATACAGCCAGAAAGTTCCTTAGAAATTAGAATGGTGAGATTTCCTCTAACATCCTTTGGACATGTTTTCTGGAAACCAGACCTTGGAAAAGAACATCATGCTTGATAAAGCAGGGGGCCAGAGAAAAAGATGGACACAGTGGCTGCAACCATAGTCTCAAACTTAACAACAGTTGTGGGGGTGGCACCGGACAGGACAGTCTTGCCTTCTATCCCATGTGTGGTCCCTATGTATTGGAGTGGACTCAAAATCACTCAACAACAGCAACAACGATGCTATGAGGGAAAGTTATCAGGTCTTTTCTCCCAGGAGCCACTGATCGGTTCCAATCACTGATGTTCATAATGATAGCTCATTATATAGCCATCACACTACCAATGCTACTTTACCAACATGATGGCAAAATCCACAAAGGAACACAAACTCAAATACCCATCAGTGGATTCATCTGGATTATATGAAAATGAATGCAGCACGAGCATTGTGCTTATTAAGCTTATTAAGAACCTGAGAAATGCAGGTGACAAATTTGCTTGCTGAAAGTGAGGAGGACTTAAAAAACCCACTGATGAAATTCAAGGATGGCAGTCTTCAATATGGCTGCAACTCTATATAAAGGAGTGTGGTTAAAGATGGCTACAATTCTGTGTAAATGAAACCAAAGTCCTCACAACTAGACCAATGGGTAACAATATGATAAGTGGGGAAAAGTTTGAAGATGTCAAGGGTTTTGTCTTGCGTAGATCCACAGTCAATGCTCATGAAAGCAGCAATCACGAGATCAAAAGACACATTCCATTATGTAAATCTGCTGAACACGTATTGAAAAGCTGTTGAAAAGCAAGGAGTTACTTTGAGGACTGACATGCACCTGGCCCTTACCATGATATTCCCAATGGTTTCATATGCATGAGGAAGTTGGACATTGACTGAAGAAGACCTAAGAAAAATCTGTGTGTTTGAATTATGGTGCTGGCAAAGAAAATTGAAAGTACAATGGATTGTCAGAAAAATAAGCAGATCTGTCTTGGAAGAAGTACAGCCAGAATGCTCCTTAGAAGCAAGTATGGTGAGACTTCGTGTCACATGCTCTGTCACACGTTGTCAACAGAGACTAGTCCCTGGTCAAGGATATTCAGTTTTGTAAAGTAGAGGAGCAACAAAAAGGAGGAAGCTCCTCTACAAGGTGGTTTGACACAATGGCTGCAACAATAGACTCAATCATAAGAACAATTGTGAGGTCATCCCTGGACCTGGCACTACTTTGTTCTGTTGTACATAGAGCTGCAATGGGGCGGTGATATCCACTTGATAGCACCTGACAACAATGATATCCAACCTTCTTATTGGACCACAAGCTCATTTGCATAGCCCAACTCAATCATTTAGTGGGAATAACTAGAACATATCAAAGTGATCCCTAGCATTACAATATGAGATGTCTGGAATAGGAATACATAGGTGGCTGTATATATAGCCAAAGTTTATGAGTGTTTCCTAAAGGGTGAAGGGAGGAGGAAGCAGGGAATTATTGCTTAAAGGTTTGTGTTATGCCTGGATGATTAGAGAAACAAATCCAGTGACACTCATGTATGTGTAAGAAATAGCTTTGTATCAAGAAGTAATTCTATATCAGAAAAACAACCCAGCCCAGTCCAACTTACGTCCTTAAGTCCAATACTAGTCCATTAGTCCTTCTTCAGGCTCACAAAATCACAATCAATGATGCAGAATGCAGGGATATCACAGGTTGGTGGGTGCAGACTTGTGTATATACAATGGCAGTGGATGCATCCAGGGTCCTGGCAGTAACCAGGGTCAGCCAGCAGGAGGGTGAAGGCAAAGAGAAAGAAGGGGAAGTTCCCAGGACTGCTCTCCTCAGGAGAAGGTCAATCCCACAAGTAGGCACCATCAGGCTGTGACCTTGATTGACAAGTTGAATACCACCTCTACACGTTTATATATCTTCAAGCTGACAGGCAATCATGTAACTACCACAAGGGTACTGAGTTTCTGATTTGGTACTGAAAATTTTTCAGAATAAGATAATAGTGATGGTTGTACAACAAGGTAAGTATAATTACTGTCACAGAATTGTGCAATGAAAAAATGGTTAAAGTGAAAAGTAATTTTAAATCAATTTTGCCACAATGAACTTTTAAAGAATAACGAACAAAAGAATTGTAAACTTTTCTGGATATTAGATGTCAAGAAATAACTGTTTAAAAATAAAGATAAGTTATTTATAACTTATGTCTTTTCCAGCTTTGTAAGC
>NW_022111359.1:7793584-7814746 GCF_000313985.2 Echinops telfairi | reverse complement strand
TAGACCACTAAACGTAGTCTGTCTTAGCCTAAAAGTTCCCCTGAAAGCTATATACTATGGATCACCCTGCTGATATATGAAATATCAATGTAAAGCTTCCATCATAACAGCAACATGCAGGCCACCAGGGTATTGCAAATTGACAGACGAGTGCATACAGAACTTGGACAATGAATAAGGAAAACCAAAGAAATAATGTATTTTAATTATGGTGTTGGCGAAGAATATGGAATACTCATATACTAATGAGAATTAAGAAATCTGTTTTGGAAATGACAATGACCAGAGTTCATTTCATGTTTCATGTATTTTAGACATAATCGAAGGAGGGTCCAATCCCTGGAGAAGGACATCATGCGTGGTTAGAGGATCATCATAAAAGCATGAACATGCTCAACAATATGGATTGCCACAGTGAACTCAACGATGGATTAAACATAGAAAGGGCATCAGAAGGACTGTGAGGGAAAAAAAAATAAAAATAATAAAAAGAAGGACTGTGAGGGTGCCTTGAGATTGAGCATTGCTTCAATTGGTTGTACCTACGGTCCTTGTGGCTTGGAATCATCTCAATGCAGCCGAGCAGCAACAGCAACAAAATAAAACACCCTTGTAGAGAATGTTTCATGTGTGTGCTGTGTGAAGTTCAGTGCCCAGGATGTCATCTACGGGGTAACTAACAAGTTCCAGGACCGGTGTGGTTTTGTAAGGATCCAGCGATAGCTGTGCTCACCCGTACAAGCTCACAGAAGCAGAGTTAAGTCACAATTTTATTAAGGCGCAGAATTGCTTCAAAAGAAATGAAGCGGGTCCTTCTCTCAAAGTGAGAAGGAAACCTTAAGCATAGCTAAGATACTCTTCACTCTGGAGGAGAAGGGTATTCTAGTTTGAAAACTCCATTTTCAACGGGGCGAGGGTTGCTCAAATTAGTTGCTCAGTTCTTCCTTGAGTCTCTTAATTTTATCTCGGCTCCAGCTTTGGGTCAGCATACTTTCAGATTTATCTCTAGGTACTGTCTTGTGTTATGATGTTCACTGTGGCCTGGCTTCAAGGTTCAGGTATTGTAGCTACTAAGCCTGTTCTGACAGGAGCCTTTGCTCATTCTCCTAGTGGACAGTGCAGAAGCGACTATTCTGTCCCTGACATCCCAGAATTCAGGGTAAGCTTTGGGCTGGATTCCTGGGTGTACACATAGAATTTAAAGTAATAAGAATTCCTACTAGCAAAGATTGGCAATACATTGAAAAGGAACCTGAGGATCTAGTCTACGGCCACTTGGGCTCTTTGAAATTGAGATGAGCTAGCTGATCAGATTCCCCGGCACAATGCCTCTAAGGTAAGGTAATCTTGAGTACTACATTTCCCAGAATTCTCTCCGTCCCGTGGTTCCGGGTTAGCGCGGCCAATGAGGTCCCGCGAGATGTAGAAGGCGGAAGTGAAGCGGAAGCCATTACACTAGGGAGGCCGTAGCCGCAGGACACATGGGTAGGGGGCTTCACGGGCGCTGTGGGGCGCTTCTCCGCTTCTCTGCGGTAAACAGGGATCTTCCGTATGAACTTCTCGGCCCTTCGGCGGCGGGTTCCGGAACCTCTGCTTCCCCTGTTCTGCCCCAGTCGCGTAAGCTCCGCTTTACTCGCTTAACCCCTCATCTCCCGCGTTCCTAAGGATGTCCGGGGCTTCGAGGCAAGGAGGAGGAAGGGGGACCCGCAGCCAGCGGAGAGATGTGCTTTAGACGCTGGGGATCAGCGCTCGGAAACGCTGATGATGCGACGACCACGTCCGGCCTATGCAGTCAGGGATGTGAGGAAGCACTGGTCAAAGAACTGCCTTTGGGGTGGCGGCTGGGAAAGCCTGAAACCGCCCTTTGCCTTGCTCTCAGTTTCACCTCATGCTAAAAAGCCGCACCGATCTTTTTTTGTCTCCAGCAGCCTGCCAGACATGAGAGTTAATCTACGAATAGCTTGTGTTGGCTTTTATCTCCGAGCTTTTACCATTTATCCATTTCACCTTTTTAAAATTGGGAACTAGAACTTTCATGGAAAAAAACAAAAAAAGCACAACAGAAACTGATTCCGTATGAACGTGATACACAATAAAAACCCAAACCAAACTCAACGGCTGTGGAGTCGGTTTCCCGTCAGAGTGAATCTATGGGACAGTGGAACTTCAGACACTGTAACTCTACAAGATTCGAAGTTCTCATTTTTCTCCTGGCCCCAGGCTGGTGGTTTCGAACTGCTGACCTCAGGGTTCACAGCCCAATGTGTAACTACTACAGCACCAGGGCTCCTTAAACAATTAAAATGATACCAATGAAGTAAATTCACAACTCTGGTCAAACCCACTGCCATCGAGTCCTTTGGACTCACCCACCCTATGGGATTGCGCCTTTTAGGCTTCCTAGGCTGTAACTTTAATGGGAGCAGACAGCCTCATCCTTTTGCAGAGCCATTGGAGGCTCCCAACCGTTAACATTGTAGTTAACAGCCCAAGCTTCTGGACAGCGCTGCCAGGGCCCCTTGGGAACTAGGCCAAGATATTAAATCCCAGAAAGCTATGTACACCTTCCAATTCTGCATGCTCCTGATTTTCTTACGTGTGTTTTCCCAAAGATAAATGTACTATTTTTGACAGTCATTAGTGATGGGAAGAGCCTCTTTGGCATTGTGGTTATCATTTGGCTGCTAACCTTGAAGTCAGCAGGTCAAAACCACCAGCTGCTCCCCAAGAGAAAGATGAGGATTTCTACTCCAGGAAAGAGTTATGGCTTTGGAAACCTATAGACAATTCTATTCTTTTCTGTCACATTGTCATGAGTCAAAATCAACTCGATGGCAGTGAGTTTGCTTTTGTTTGTGCTTGAAATCACTTTCAAATTTATCCACATCAATTCACTTACAGTGAAAACATATGCCACAATTTACTTGCCCATTCTACTATAGGTGGGCATTTGCCCAATTAACACCTTCTCATTGAATAATGTTGCCATCAATATTTTTGTGTCGTGGTATCTGTGTCAATGAGTCTGTGCAGGGTTGGTATTCTGGTTCACAGAGTCTATTTTAACCGTTAAATTTAAACCGCAAATTAGTCACAATTGACACAATGGCAGAGAGTTTGAATTTGAGACATCTCAGAGTGATCTGTGGTGTGTCCAAGATGACTAGGACATCTTTACTGGAGCACACAGCCTCATCTTTCTTCTCAAGAGCGGCTGGTGGGTTTGAACCTAAGCAAAATGTTTTTCTTTCTTTTTTCCAAAATGTTTTTCTTTGGGTTGAGTGATTATGTGAGTAATGAATGTGTAGTTATAACTACAGTTATAACTATGGTTGTTGTTAGTTTTATTGCTTTTGATTTTTTTTATTCTAGTTTGATTTCCACACTTCAGAGCTTAATCCATCACAAAATGTTTTATGTGCATGATAATCGCCAAAGGTTCAAATTTATTTTTGTTTTTCCTCATATAATGCCACCCATAAATCATGTTTCACGTATTGTTTTCTCTTGGTCAATGTGATTATTCCTGTAGCAGTACAGGAGTACAAAGGTTTAATCAATTCAGTAATTTTTAAATTTAGAGATTTCTAAATATCTTAGAGACAAATTATGTACACCTAGCTATTCTTCTCAGGAACATTGTGACCGTTCCCTAGCCTTTTGTTCTTCCATATACATTTTTGTCAGCCTTACCAAGCTCTGCATCCCAGGATTTCCTTTCAAAATTATGTTGAATCAAATGATGAATCTCAAGGAAACGGCATTTCCCCCCCACTGAGTCTATTCATCTACATCTTCTATAATGTCTTTCAAGTTTGTAAGCATCTGCAGAAGGGATTTAAATTGTATTACTTGATTTATTATATTTTTAGGAATTTTGGTCTGCTAAGGCAGTGGTTATCAACCTTCCTTATGCTGCGACCCTTTACTACAGTTCATGTTGTGGTGACCCCCCCAACCATAACATTATTTTTGTGGCTACTTCATAACTGTAATTTTGCTACTATTTTAAGTCGGGCAACCCCTGCGAAAGGGTCATTCAACCCCCAAAGGGGTCACAACCCACTGGTTGAGAACCACTGTGCTAAGGGGTTCTGGTGGCATAGTGATGACAGTATAGGCTGCAGTCTGCAAGGTCTGCATTTCAAAAACACCAGGCCCTTCAAGGGAGAAAGATGGGACTTTCTACTGCCTTAATGAGTTACAGTTTTGGAAACCCACAGGGACAGTTCTGTGCTCTTGATAGGGCTGCTGTGAGTCAGGCTTGACTAGATGGCAGTGAGTTTGGTTTGGGTTTTTAAGGAGCCCTGGTGGTGTAGTGATTACAGGTTGGGCTGCTAACTGTGAGGTCAGCAGTTCAAAACCGCCAGCCCCTCTGAGGGAGAAGGAGGAGGCTTCCTATGCCTGTGAAAAGTTAGTCTCAGAAACCCACAACAACAGTTCTACCCAGCCCTGTCCCATTACCATGAGTCACAATTGACATGGTATTATCTAAGAAGTAGTACGTCTTTTTCTGCCTTATGTATTGAGTTTGGGTCTGGACAGGTGGCTGTAACCTGTTATTAATTCATTATGTTAATGTATGTGTTTGTTTGTTTTTTAATTTTCTTAGACAATATTCATCTGTATAAAATAACTACATATTTATATTTTCCCTTAACATCATACATATTTGCTATATTTTTATTTCAGGACAGGCAGGTTCTTCTGGTTTCATTGATTAGAATTTGGATTAGAAACTTTAGACAGTCTTATTTTCACTCTGATCTTAAAGGGAAATGATGCATCCTGGAGAATCCTCTACCCCCTTTGGGGTAAGATATATATAAAAAAAGATAGACATCTTCATTTTTTAAATGTATAGGTCATGACATTGACTAAATTCATCATATTGTGCTACAATCACCACTGTTTATTTGCAAAAGTTTACATCACCCCAAATACCTTTTTAAAAAATAATACTAAAATATATATGATCTTTATTAGAATAAAGACAGTTCCTTTCCTTGTTATCATTAGAGTTGGTCATTAGTGTAACTAAAAAATATATATGGAATCCCAAGGAAACCGTTAGTATTGTTAACTGAAAGCTTGGAAGTTCAAGTCTACCCAACGGACCTGGAAGGGGAGGGTTGGTGATCTACTACTGAAAATCAGTCACTGAAAGCCCATACCTATTACATAGTCATCAGTCAGCGTATACTGTGTAGAAACTGATGAAAAGAAATAGACATATCCCAGAAGACATCAGAAAGTTTATGGAATTGAAGGGCAATAGATTTTTCCAGGACCCACTTGAAGCCTATATGTGTATACCATACACAAACCAAAACAAATTAACCTGCTACCCTGTTTCCAAGGCTGCTAAAATGCGTGCTTTCCTTTGCTTTTTGTATGCTTTTGAACAGTTTTCTGGGTTTATGTCTTTCTTCCTTTATTGTGTCTGTTAAAGCTTAATTTGTCTGTGGGTCGAAATTCCCTCAAATCATTGTTTTGCCATTTCTTGATTGGTAGTTTGATATTAATAGGTTTATATGTAGATAGCCATTTCAGAACCAGGAAGACAGTCCATAGTCTTCTGGCTTCCATTGTTGCTGACAGAAATCAACTGTCAGCCTAATTAGTGCTCATGTTTGTAAAGTTGTTCATACAGCATGACCACCAGGTCAGCATCACTTGGCAACTTGTTAATGGCAATCTCCTAAAATTTTACATTTTTGGACCCATCCCAGATCTACTGAATCAAGCTCTGGGGCTATAGCCCAGCAGTGTAGGGATTTTGTTTGTTGGATTTTGTTTGGTGTTTTTTAGGTTGTGGTTGTTGTTTTTCTCCCTGGAGGACGGCGGGTAATTGTTTGAAATGTGATTTTTTAAAACCATACTCAGCTTGAAGGGTAATGTAGTTATGTTAATAGGGCAAAAATAACTTTGAGAAGAGGAGTGAAAATGGTTGCATTGGTAAATTGTGCTGTTTGAACATAAATAATTTTAAAAACACTCCATGTGATTCTCTTGCAATTTCAAGTATGAGAACCACTGCTTTAGAGATTTATCTGCAGTTCTTGGCCATTGATTTTCTCCGGTTTCACTATAACTGTGTCTAAGTGTGGATTGATTTATCTGCAGTCTCTATATCTTATCTCTCAAATGAAAAAATCAGAGTGCCTGTGTTTTGTAGTAATTGCTTATGCACCTTCCCCACTCTCCTCACTTCTTCTGGAGTGCTGTTTAGAAATAATGCAGCCCTATTCCTCAGTTTATCTTGACTCTTAAGTAGCTTTAGTACTTCGCATATCTTTGTTTCTTTGTGCCATTCGCAAGTTTATCCTCTAGCACAGTGTACAGATTTCAGCTCGCATAAATGCCACATACACAGTTTGTGAGAATATTTGTCAGCCCACCTCAAAAATACTCATTGAGTTGGACGTGGAAGAGATGTAGGCATGAGAATTATACAGAGCTCCCCAGCTGGATTATGCATTCATTTGGCTGCTCACCACAAGAGGAGACTTTCTGCTCCAGGGAAGGCTGAGAGCTCCAGAAATCCAAAGAGGCAGCCCTCTGTCCTGTAGGGTCACTATGCGTTGGAATCAATTCAGTGACAGTGAGTTTACTTTGTCCACAATCTGATGTTGATGCAGCTAGTCTGTGGGCACTGGGTAACACTCTTATGGGACAAATTCTCTTTCTGACTGTAATCTGCTGCTAAGTCTATTCATGTAGGTTTTTGGTTTTTACTTTCCATTTTTATTTCAACACTTGTCATTTTCCTTTTAGAAATTGTGATTTTTTTCCCCACAACCTCAGTGTTAATGCATTGCCAGGGCCACTGTTTGTTTGTTTTTTTAAGTGTTACCTATTTTATATTGTACTGTAAAGTCATTTTACGTGCGAGGTAGAATCAGGTTGCACCTTGAAAACACAAGTCTTAGTCTACCCATTTAGCCCTTGAGATATTTCATCTAATTCATCGAAAGCTTAAAAGATAAGGAGTATATAGAAATATTCAAGTGGGAATCAACTCAATGGCAGTGGGTTTGAGTGGGCATAACACACTTCTGGACTATCTGAGGAAATAGTACCTATTCCCCCAAAATAAGACAGTGTCTTATATTAATTTTTGCTCCCAAAGATGCACTAGGTCTTATTTTCAGGGGATGTCTTATTTTTCCATGAAGAAGAATACGGTACATATCTATTGTTGAACAACGAAAAAAGGAAATTTATTACCTGTATACAGTATGGTAGTAGTTGTCATCACAAACCAGCATAACCAGACAAACTGTGACTCCTACAATATCAAGAATTTCTTGTTACTCCTGCCCCGTGAGACTCACTGTCTAATTGTGAGTCAGCCAGTCTCAGTCAGGGCAGAGCGATCAGCAGGTGGCAGCTTGTCCTGGGGGCAGCATAGGCTCTCTAATTAAAAGAGACCTCACACTTCCTGTGTCCTCCGGCTGCACTGTGGCCAACAGTGAGCTGCGCAGCTGCGCCCACCACTACGGTCCAGAGTTACAGTAGCTTCCAGGGGGCCTTTCTATCGGAGAGGCCTTATTTTCAGGGAGAATGCCTTATATTTCAGCAAGAGGCAAAACTGTAAGTAGGTCTTATTTTCGGGGGATGTCTTACTTTCGGGGAAACATGGTAGTAGACAGTGTTCTCATAAGTTATTTTATCCGTCTTTTTGAACAACACTGATAAGAATAGTTTTATCAAGGGCAGAAATATCAGTGAAAGTAATAATCAGTCTTTCGATAACATTTTTAGAGATCTGCAGATTTTAACTATTCTGAGATAATGTTATAAAATTGAATGATGACCTCAAAATGTAATCATGTGCGAACAGTTTTAAAGGGTAACATTTGTTGTGTACCATCCCCTCTACTCCTGCACGGCCTCTTCCACCATCACCACCACCACCACCACCACCACCACCACGCCAAAAAAGAAAGAAAGAAAAAATGTAACTAGACAATCAAATCTTACATAATGTGAGAAGCAGGACTGGGACTCGGGTGAGAAGTTATTCTCAGCCCTGAATCTGGACACTTGTTTGCCGCTTCTTTGTCTAGTCCTTGATGAGAAGAAAATGATCCTAGTGTAAATAAGGCAAGGTTTGCAGAAATTGAAGCATGAAAGTGTTCTCCAGACAGACAGGCCTCTTTTGCTTTTGCTGTATTCAGTGTTGGACCCCCAGTGACTGGCATGGTGCCTGCAGAATAGGAAAACACTGCATGGAAGACGGGATAGATAACAAATGAATTAACCCACATTTATCTTCACACTGAGAAGGCCTAACGTGGCACTTCGGTAGAGTCACAAGGGAAGTTTTCTGTGGATTTGGGCAGTCTGGTAGTGTAGTGGGTTAAGCGTTGGGCAGTTAGAAACTACTAGCCACTCTGGGGGAGAAGGATGAAGTGTTCTACTCCTTTAGAGATACGGTCTTGGAAACATCCAAGTGCAGTTGTCTCCTGTCCTGTAGGATTGCTATGGGTCAGAATCAACGTGGTGGCAGTGAATTGGGATCCTCTCAGAAGGTTCTGGGAAACTAATGGTAATCCAGTTATTAAGACACAGCCTGCATTGAATGTTCCTGAGCTCCACTGTCCATCACAACCCCCATGGAGGGTCAGGGCCTAGATCATTTGGGTGTAACATTCACTGTATTAGGCCAGGTTTACTAGAAAAACAAATCCAGAGATACCATTACATGAGAGCTTTAGATCCAGAAGTAATTATATATCGATAAAACATCCCAGCCCAGTCCAACTCAAGCCCATAAATCTGATAATAGCCCATAAGTCCCTCTTCAGACTCATGCAACCATATGCAATGATACCGAATGCAGAAATATCGCAGACTGGTGGGTGCAAAGTTGTGTGGATCCAATGGCGGAGGTAACATCACAGAACTCTGACAACTTTCAGAGTGACCCGCAAGCAGAAGATGATAGCAGAGCGTGGTGGGCAGGGAGGTAGGGTGTATTGATTTTATCCTTCATAGCTAGAGCTATAATTGGTTTTTATGTGTTTGGTGCTTAAGGTTCAGATAGCGCTTCCTCATGTGGTTATCTAGTTTTCACAGCAATATTTACTGAAAACATCTTCGTCTCCCCACTGTGAACGACTGTACTGCCTTTATTATGGGTCAGATAACAGTTGGCAGCATGGTTTCTTGCTCTGATGCAGTGGCTGCTTCATAATAGGTCTTGGTAATTCAGTTAGCTTAGTATGCCCTCATTAATGCTTTAACTTATTGACCATTGGGCTTTTCACACATTGTTTAATTATTTTGGAAATTTCTTTAACAAAATTTTGTTTTGTTTTGAACCACTCTTTGTCACCATGACTTAATCTTGCTTCGTCTGAGTTTTAAATAAGAACCCTAGTGGCACAATGGTTAAGTGGCAGCAAATCTAAAGGTTGGCAGTTTGAGCCCACCTGTGACACTGCAGGAGAAGACCTGGGGACCTGATTCCATAAAGATAACAGAATTGGAAACCCTGTGGGACAGTTCTTCTTTGTCAGTGGGCCCATACCGTGAGTCAAAATAGACTAGACAATTCCTAAGATCAATATATTTTATATAAATAGAAAGATGCTGGCAATGACTATTGAGACCAGAAAACACTAAAGGAAGAGCAGATCTATGTGAGAAATTTTGTGGAGGCTGTTAGTTAGCAGTGGAAGTAGGATCTGGAGGTCAGATGTGGCCTTCATACTGGAGCACGGGTGTTAGATTTAAGAGTTGAAGTTAGGAATTGGATATAGATGCCTTGGCAGAACATTTATTAAAACCAACTCCAAACTCACTGCCATTTAGTCATTTCTGACTCAGAGCAACCCTATAGAACAGAATAGAACTGCCCCTGTGAGTTTCTGAGAGTAACTCTTTAAAGAAGTAGAAAGTCTCATCTTTCTCCCATGGAGCAGTTGACGGTTTTGAACTGCTGACCTAGTGGTTAGCAACCCAACATGTAACCCACTACAATACCAGGACTCCCCTGGCAGAACATAGAGCATGAACAGTTCCCTAGTTATTTAGGTCATTCATTTTTCTCAGTAGTGTTTTGTAGTTATATCTAGGTCTTACATAGGTTTCATTTGACCTACTTCTAGATATTTGATATATTTTATGCTGCCACAAGTAGAACTGTTGTTTTTTTTTTAAATAGAACTGTTTTAACATTTCATTTTTAATTCTCTTGATGAGGTGCCTTTTAAAGTCATAATTACTATAAAGTGCAATGAATGGTTATTTGCCAAAGTGGGGCAATACTAAGAATGTTTGAGGTCTAGAAAACAATAGTTGTCTTAGGGAGATTGGTTTGTTTAATACCCCTTACTGTAGACACCTTTGGAGTCAGTTATTGGAGTTTCCCAGGGGACCAAATGACTGACTGATACTTACATTCAGACAGGAGGCAGATGGTTAGGATTATTCAGGAGTTTTGTTCTCTTTTCTTTTACAGGGGTGATAATAGGCAGAAGAATGAAGGAATTTATTGAAGATATTTATGAATCACAGCTGGATAAGTGGAACAATGAGAAGAGGTAAGTTGGGAGCAAGGTTTTGGAAGAATGGGTGGCCTAGAATTCTCTCTGGTTGAAGAGTTAATGTGAGAAGAAGGTTGTGGGGGAGGTGTTTCTAGAGGGAAGATTTCTTGGTCATTATCTGGGCAGATTTCAGTGAAGACCAAGTCTGTGCTGTAGTCAAATGCATGTATAATTGGTGCGGAGTGGGGTGAGGCAGAGGGCTTTGGAGATGGGACCCTCCTACTTGAGGGTTTCCTAAATGATGGCAGGCAATGAGAACACAGTGTGCAAGAACATCTTTAATGAGTGTGGGAGTGCAACATAATTGCCCTTAGTGATAAAACCCTTGGAAAGAAGAACTACTGAAACTTAGTTGAGGTAGCCTAGGGACCACACCACACAAGCTGGAGGTTTTACTTAAGTAAAATGAAGGTCTCATATTAGACGATGCATGAAGATAAGATAAGAGAGATAGGACTAGTAGCCCCTATTATTATTTCAAGGAGCCCTTGGCACAGTGGTTAAGCATTCACCTGTTAACTGCAAGGTCAGCCATTTGAACCCACTAGCAGCTCCATGGGAAGATGTAGCAGTCTGCTTCCATAAAGATTACAACCTTGGAAACCCTATGAGGCAATTCCAACTCTGTACCTTAGATTCTAAATTAAAAAAATAACAATGACCTTACAGGACAAGGTAGAACTTCCCTTGTGGGTTTCTAAGACTACAACTCATTGTAGGAGTAGAAAGCCTTGTCTTTCTCCCAAGGGGCCACCTGGTAATTTCAAATGCCTGCCCATGATATTAACAGCCCAACTCATAACCACTAAACCACCAGGGTTCCAGCTTACAGGGTCGATATGAAGAGGAATCGACTTAGTGACTATTTTTTTAAGATCATTTTATTGGGGGGTCATAAAACTCATTACAATCCATACATCAATTCTATCAGACATATTTGTACATATATTGCCATCCTGCTTTTCTAGACACTGACTTTCTATAGAGCCTCTGGGATCAGCTCCTCTTTTTTCCCTCCTACCTCCCCCCCACCTTTTTTTTTTTTTTTTTAATTCTTTCTCTCATTTACTACAGATGCCTATTTATAGAGGAATGAGAAGAAGAGGAGCTTTCTGATTCCATGATTGTCCTGTTGTTGGGTAGATTTCTAGTCATTTTCACAGGATGGCAGCTCCTGGTCTGTCTCCCGTAACTGGTAAGTTCTTGAGGCACCACACTCCCTTAGAAGTCAGCGTACCTGACTTCCGTTCCACAGGAGAGTTACTCAGCTCATTGGGGTGCTCAGCTATACAGAGGGCTGTCCAGGGAGGTTCGAGGAGCGAGAGAGGGGGAGGAGCTAAGTCACAGGAGCCCCTGGAGGATTTGTGTTCAATTCAGGCCTTTGTGGATTTGGAAAAGGATGGCGTGTGTGTGCTTGGTATATGAGGGAGCAGATAATGAGTTACACCACAGATAATAAGTAACCCCACATTATCCTTTTACTGTTTTATTTAGATTTTTACTTTTTTTAATTATGAATTAGGTGACTATTGTTTTTCATAAACCTGAGCAAAGTAACAGTTTCACTTCTCAGAAATCCACTTTCTGAACCTTTAACCTGTGCCTGTATATCAGTCCTCACCACGCTGTCTTTTTGACTTTGCATGCCATAGGACTAGCCTGACATTCCCTGTGTGTGTGTGTGTGTGTGTGTGTGTGTGTGTGTTTATGTACATCTTTGTGTGTGTTGTAGGTATGAATGCTTATTGTTAGTGATTAGCAAGTGTTGACATATTGGACAGACTTTGTTTCTCTTGTCTCCTTTCTTCTCCACTAGTTGTGTCTACTCGGGACCCTGTTTGTCTCCAAGAATTGGAAATTCCTCTTTCTTCAAAAGACTGTTCGTGTCCCCAGAGTGTGGATCTGTATCCTTGCAGTGTCTTGGAGCCTCAAAGCCCCATGGGGGCTAGTTCAAAGGTACCCCAAGATATCAGGGTTCTTGCTTGTAGACAAAGAACTGCCCCAGAGGTCCCCACTATCATATGCTGAGGACTCCATTCAATTCTCCATCCAGGAGAATGACACTTAATCAGGGTGCAAGAGGAAGAGCCCAGGAATATCATGAAGATATCCTGGACTCAAGAAAGGGGAAATAACTTATGTACAAAGAGCTTGTATAATGCTCAGGCCCACGCTGGATATTAGAGGCAGAGCCAGAAGCTCTTGGGTCATGCTAGAAGTGGAAATGGAAATTTAGTTTTGTGTCAGAGGTGCATCTGAAGTAATGAAATAGGACAAGATCACCACATGGGGAAGAGAAAATTTCTGAGTACCGAGTTGTAGAATAAAACCAAAGATTACAGAACCCTGTCTGAAAACCCTTCATGTTAGGTCTCTCATGCCATATCATTAGCCTCAGCTATTTTTCCTGTGAACATTGGTAGGCTGGCTTCTCATTGACCCAGTATGTGATATTTTAGGAGTCGGTGACTTTCCAGGATGTTGCTGTAGACTTTACTGAGAAAGAGTGGCCTTTGCTGGATTCTTCTCAGAGAAAACTGTATAAAGATGTGATGCTGGAAAATTATAGCAACCTCACTTCAGTGGGTAAGGCTGGTGTCATTTCTATATTTATTGAGTGATTTCTTATGGAACTTACTATGACCCAGGACCATTGTGAGGATTCAGAACATAATTATAAAGAAGCGGGACTGGTTCCTATCCCTGGTGTCTCACCATAGATACTGAACCCTGTCCATTGTGTACGCTTGGAAGGTTTTCACTTGTGTGTGAGCTTGAACATGGGTTTCTGAGTTAAGAAACCCCCATTCTTTTAGAAGACTAAATGTGTGGGTAGTTACAGTTTTTTGTTTTTTATGAAAGATCTTTGCTGTATTTCTTTTAGAAATTTACCATCACCATTTTGCTGCTCCCAAATCAAATTTGTCCATCTGCACTGTTGATTCTAGTGTGATGGAAAGGTTTGTCCTCTGGTTCATTTCCACTCAACATGTGTCTTTCCCTCTGAATAGGATATCAGCTTGGCAAGCCCAGTCTTATTTCGCACTTGGAGCAAGAAGAGGAACTTAGGACTGAAGAGAGGAGAATTCATCAAGCCACCTGTCCAGGTGAGCGCCAGGCAAATGGAATGTGTTCTTTTGGGTATCAGCTGTATTCAGTGATTTGGTGAGATACATTATCAACCAGGAAATTCAAAAGTGCTTCTTTTGCTGTCCCTGTATTCTCTTAGAAGTACCATGGTCTCATTGTCCCTTCACCTTTATAGTTGATGTTTTTGGCTCAGTCTTTCATACTTTACATTTCTGATCACACTGTCTTTCATCAGTGCCAAACTTTGAAGAATCTTAATGAATTTAAATTTCTAGTCCTTTTATTACACTTCAACCTGAAGAAAACAAAAATCCTCACACCAAGAATAATAAACAATATAGCACTGTAAATGAAGAAAAGGAATTATCCAGGAAGTAACAATTACCCATAGAAGTAACAATCAATAAATAAAATCTTGTTGCATTGGACAGATCTGCTGAAAAGACTTCTTATTGAAAGACAAATATGTCATTTTGGGAATTAAGGTGCCCCTCACCCAAGACTTGGGATTTTATGTCACATCATATGTATACAAATCTGGACATTGACTAAGGAAAACCAGAGGAGTATTGTTTTGAGTTATGGTGTTGGTGAAGTCTATTGATTATACCAGGGAGTGCCAATGAATGAGTACCTCTGTCTTAGATAAAGTACAGCTGGAATGCTCAGATGCAGAGATGATGAGACTTTATCTCACATCCTTTGGACATGATTTCAGGAAGGACCACTCTCTAGAGAAGGTCACCATGCATAGTGGGTCGAAGGTCAGTGAAAAGGAGAATATCTGTCAACATGATAGCTAGACACAGTGAGTGGCTTTAACAATACTTGTGAGGTGATGCACTGTCAGGCAGTAGTCATTCTATTATAAGAGGGATTACTGTGAGTTAATTTGATGATATCTAACACTAATAAAATCCTTGCATAGTGATTAAATACTCAGCTGTTAACCCAAAAGTCTGCAGTTCAAACCCATTAACCATTCTATGGGAGATATTATTTAGATATCTGCTTCCATAAAGATTACTGTCTTGAGAACCCTACTACTGAATCCTACATGGTTGTCAAGAGTTGGAATCAGCTTGATAGCACTAAACATAAATCTCACACAGCTAAATGCTTACAGTCCTTTTTGCTCATGTTTTTGTGTGACTTTGTTTCCCTTGCACATTAATTCTTCATGTTTTTGGTTGTATTTGTCACACACACACACACACACACACACACACACACACACGCACCTAAAATAAACATTTGTTTTGGCACCATCCTAATGTTTTTATTTCCTGGCAATTTAATATTTTTTTCATTTTGTTTCAGATTGGGAGATGACATCTAAAACAAGATGGTCAATTCTTATGGAAGATATTTTTGGGAAGGAAACCTCCAATGGCATGACAGTGGTAAGAAATTCTTAGGATAATTATTCCTGATCTTCCACATTAGGAGAAGATTGAGACTGTCTTAAGCTAGACAAGCAAGTCAAAAGCTAAGAAAGTCCATGGAAGCAAGTGGTATACCCTAGGAAGAAATAGTATCTCAGAGACAATCTTATAAGCTTAGGGGAAAAAACCTAAATGTAGTCCACACTTCTTCAGTTTGAGCTCTAATGAGCAGTTACTTCCATAACCATGCCTTCAGGTATTAAGCATTTGCCTTGAACAATTTTGAACAGTTACCAAATTTTTATAATTTTACCAAGTTGTAAAAAGCCTTGCCGACTTACCGTATATACTGAAGTATAAGCCGACCTAAATATCAGCCTAGGCACCTAATTTTACCACAAAAACTGTATTATAATGTGCTGGAAAACTTGTCTTATACACAAGTATATATGGTAGCTAATGTGGCAGACCCTTATATCATAGCATTGACTTGTTTCAATTGATAGGTCACAGATGGAACAGGAACAGAACATTTGCTCTGTCGATGATGGCTGTTTTTAGTCTTCATTCATAGAGGAAATTCTAGAGCAAATATTCTGTAAATATGTTTCCTTCCTGTTCATATCAGTTTATGTGGAGAGAACTTTTATAAATTTGATGAATATTGGGATGTTTTACTCAGCACTCATTGCTTTAATCAACAGGAAAGAACTGGACTTGGTGAGAAACCCACTGAATATGCTCACTTTCTTGATGTCTTCAGCATGGAGGCTCACATCACCCAGCAGATGGGACGGCACAATGGGAAAAGGCCCTATCACCGCCATAACTATGGGGCAGGCTTCAGGGACAGATCACATCTCACTGAACACATGAGTATTTGCAGTGGAAGAAATATGTATGAATGCCATCATTGCCCAAAAGCCTTCACCACAAGGTCTTCGCTCACCCGCCACAAGAGGATTCACACTGGAGAGAAGCCCTATGAATGCAGTGCCTGTGGGAAAGCCTTCAATGATCCATCAGCTCTTCGAAGTCATGTGCGAACTCACACCAAAGAGAAGCCCTTTGACTGCAGTCAGTGTGGAAATGCATTTCGCACACTCTCCTCTCTGAAGATACACATGCGAATACACACCGGGGAGAGGCCTTATGAGTGTGACCAGTGTGGGAAAGCCTATGGCAGAAGCTGCCACCTTACTGCACACAAGAGGACGCACACTGGAGAGAGACCCTATGAGTGTCATGACTGTGGGAAAGCTTTCCAGCATCCTTCACACCTTAAAGAACATGTCCGGAATCACACTGGTGAGAAGCCCTATGAGTGCACACAGTGTGGCAAAGCGTTCCGCTGGAAGTCTAACTTTAACTTGCACAAGAAAAACCACATGATAGTGAAAACATATGAATGTAAAGAATGTGGGAAAGCTTTTGGGGATCTCCTATCACGAAGAAAACATATGCGAATTCATATTGTCAAGAAACCTGTTATCTGTAGACAATGTGGAAAAGCCTTCAGAAACCAGTCAATCCTTAAGACACACATGAATTCCCACACTGGGGAGAAGCCATATGGGTGTGACCTATGTGGGAAAGCCTTCAGTGCAAGTTCAAATCTCACAGCACACAGGAAAATACATACCCAAGAGCGGCGCTATGAATGTGCCACCTGTGGGAAGGTCTTCAGTGATTATTTATCGCGAAGGAGGCACATGAGTATTCATCTTGTAAAGAAACGGGTTGAATGCAGACAGTGTGGAAAAGCCTTTAGAAACCAATCCACCCTTAACACACACATGAGAACTCACACAGGAGAGAAACCATACGAGTGTGATCATTGTGGGAAAGCCTTCAGCATAGGCTCCAACCTTAATGTGCACCGGAGAATACACACTGGGGAGAAGCCGTACGAATGCCTTGCCTGTGGGAAAGCCTTCAGTGACCATTCATCCCTCAGGAGTCATGTGAAAACACACCGGGGAGAGAAGTTATTTGTATCTTCAATGTGGAAGAGGCTTCAGTGAACATGCCTTTTTAAAGAGAAGTAGAGTCCAGGCTGGAGAGGAACCTTGTAGATATAAAATTGGTCGTAAAAGCTTTGTGGGCTCTCAGTTTATTGGAGTAAAAGAAAGGAGAAACCTAGTATGCATAATGACTGGAAGGTTTGGGTTGTGTCTTACCAATTGGGAGACCTGTGAGAACTGGTGCTGGGAGAAAATGTACATCTGTGATGCAGAGGAGCCTTTAGTGAACATTCATCTCTTAACAAAAAGAAGGACATGGAGAGAACCTCTCACTTGGTACCTAATGTGAAAATGTTTTAGCCACCACCTTGTAACCATTTGGGTATTAGAGTAACACACTAGGAGAAATGAAAGTCATCTTAAATTTAACAACTGGGAAATCTTTATTGGTCTTACACTGTATTCCTCAGGAAAGTGAATACCCTAAATACACACAGAGAGACATAAAGTAAGGACTGTGGGAAAATCTACAGCAAGGGTCTATAAACTGTGACCTTGCCCTGATTTATATGGCCTATAAACTTAGAATAGTTTTTACATTTTTAAAGAAGAATATTTGAAAGAGGCCATGTGTGGCTTACGACACCTGAGATAGTTGTTATCTGGCCTTTATGGAAAAAAACTTTGCCAATCCTTGGTCTGTGGCTGTGCTTCTCTCCACATAAGGTGATGCTATGGTGTAGAAAATAGTGGGTAATGTTTAGAGGTGTTTGGGGTTGTTAAATTGGGAAATGGTGAGGAGATCTGCTACTGGTATCTTGTGGAAAGGCCTCAAGGATGCTATTCCACAATGCACAAGATGTCCCTCAGTGCTGAGAATGGTTAAGCACTCCACAACCTAAAGGTTGCATTCAAATCCACCCAGAGGTTCCTCAGAAGACAGGTCTGGTGCTATGCTTCTGAAAGATCAAAGCCTCAAAACCCCTAGAAGCACTGATTCTCTGCACCTATAGGGTCGCCATGATTTTGAATTGAATCAAAAGCAACTAACAGTAATAATACATAGAATCCCCCTCCCTGACCCCACCCACCCAGCAAAGAATTATCCACCACAAAATGGCAATATTTACGTGGCGAAACCTTGGTCTACAGTAATTCCTCAGTTTTTATAACATGAGTGCTCACACAAGGCACTTTATAAACGTCAGTATAATCATTGTTCCTTTTACAGGCAACTGCAGATAATCTGTATGGTTATAGTTAATGTGGCTTTCAGCCAAAGCGTCTCAATTCTTGTGCAGATGAGAGTTCATACTAGGAGACAGTAAATTTTCCATTGAATGAGATCCCCTTTATTGGTCTTATATCATGAAAATGGGCCTTTGGCTTGTTAGATATTTTTGGTCTTTAAGGTTATGTTCATTTAAACAACCCTTAAGCCTAATCACAAAAGGTTTGTACATAGTATTTTTATTATAACTTCACTGTTGACATGTTTAATCCCCTTCTTGATAACTTAATTGACTAGTGGAATATTCAGAAATGTGTTATGTGCAAGCTTACCTCAGAAATAGTATGGGTGCAGTTCCAAACCCCTGCAATAGAGTAAATGTTGCAATAAAGCAAGTCAAAACTCATATTTGGGTCTCCCAATGCATACAAGTTATGTTTACATTATACATAGTATACTCCATTAAGTGTGGTAGCATTATGAGAAAGTTTGGAATATTGTGAGACATACCACAATTTGAACCAGACAACATGTACACTTGGATGTTGGGCAAATGGCACTAATAGACTTACTTGACATGAACTGTGTAGCATGTGGGTATATTTAGTGCCTGATATTGGTATCTAAAGGCACTGATGAAAGCATAATGTTTATTACATCACATGTACCCTCTGGTTCATTTGTTTCCCATATAGCCAACAATGGCATATACTGTCTAGTTTCCCCAGTACTCACATCTTCCATATCAAGATATCTACTATTTGTCAGGTAAATAAACTATACTATTTTTAAATTTCCATCTTACAGGTTCTCTTGCACCCCATATAGTATTCATCTGTCCCAGTCTAGGCGATTGACAAACGGGTCACTGTATGGGCTTCTGCGTAAGTTTTTGAAAAGGGATCAGTTTTACCAGGAATCGTCTCTCTCAATGTCTTTTCTTTTTTTAAATCTTTGACTCTTTACTCCCAAACCTGAAAAGAGATCCAATAGCTAGTGTTGAAGGATCTGTCACGTGACCATCAGGATGAACACACTGGCTAAAGAGCGCACTGCAGGAAAGTCACAATGACTGTCCTCCCCAGTAGTTTCTTTGGCTATATGCACTAGCCCTAGACCTATAATTTCTGGTTCCCTCTTACATTAGGGGGGGTGGGGTGGGGTGGTAAACTGATGACAGCTTTCAGCTGTTGTGGCAGCTGTTATTTTTTATTTTGCTTATCTGGGGTTGTTCTATACACCCATTTATGCAGTTCTTAACAAATAAACTTGGCCATTGATTAGCTATTACAACTGTTCCATATGTGGATATGAACTGCATAAACATTAATTTTTGGATTTTTTAAAACCTTGTCGAGACAGTTCTGACTAAGAGGCCCAATAGGACAGAGTAGAACTTTCTCAAATGGTTTTCCAAAGCTGAGCTTTATAGAATCAGACTGCGACATTTTTGAAGTTTGTAAGTTGAACTGCTAACCATTCTCAACAGTCAAGTGCTTAACTACTTACCACCAGTACACCTTAATTGGTCAGGGATTTTTTTTTTAATTATTCCTTAAATTAACCTTTTAGATTGTACTTCAAATCTTTATTGATATCTGAGTTCATTATGTTCTTTGCCTATTGTTTGCTTATAGGTGTATCAGTCTTGACAAAAGTTCTGGATCCAAACAACATCTCCATTTTGTTTATGAGAATGTAAGAAAGTTTAAGTTCAGTAGCTTGAAAGCAACCTGTTAGCAAGTAGTAGTACTTGGATTTGAACCCAGGTGTCTGGCTTCATAGTCTTTAATTCTTTTATGCCACACACTATTCTTCTGTACCTTGCATCTATAGCATTGAATCAGTTTAGTAGTCAGGTTGCCCTACATTCCAATTGGGTTTCTGGTGCTTAATGAGCAAATAAATACATTGTATGGCAGATGGTGGGAAATGCACTGGAGGAAAACTAAGATTGATTGTGATGATGTGGTCTAGAGCTTCCAGAGGCAGGGAAAGGCTTTCCGTTATAGAAGGATTTAGAAGAAATCTATGTAAGTGAGTGAATTGTTTTAATGTAACAATCAGGAAGAGCAACCTTGTGTGTTAGTCTGGGTAGACTAAAGAAACAAATTCACAAACACGGTATGTATATAAGAAAGAAGTTTGTATACAAGAGCAATTGGATATTGAGAAAACATCCCAGCTCAGTCCAGATCAAGTCTATAAGTCTGATATTAGCCCATATGCCCAATACCAATCTATAAATTCCTATTTAGACTTATGAAACACATATGATGATGCCTCCACCCGTTTATTCTTAATCCCTCAAGTCCCAAATTGATACCAGATTATGTAATTACCACACCTTGATTGTCCAAAGGCCACAAAAAACTGCTGTGCTTATGTCTTAGTTTCTTAATACTGCTAAACTCGAAGTACCATAAATGAAAGTGGCTATAATGAACAAATCTTATTTCCTCAAATGTGAAGGACACTAGAAGTTTGGATTAAAGGTTCTACCTCTAGCAGAATGTGCTCAGTTACCTCTCGAGGAAAATCATGGTCACCTCTTACTCCCTCCTTACAAAGATATCTGATATTTCACCTTTCTATTTTACATATTATCTATCACCATCTATTCACCATATGTTTTACATATTATCAACATTTATTGGCAGTAAGGAACACTGATGTTTGATGTCAGATTAATTCTGACAATAATGATTATGATTATGTCTTGGCTGGGTTATGGTTCTCAGTGGTTAGATAGTTTGGTTTTTTTAATCATTTTATTGGGGGCTCATACAACTCACCACAATCCATACATACTTCCACTGTGTTAAGCACACCAGTACATTCGTTGCCATCATCATTCTCAAAACATTTGCCTTCCACTTAAGCCCTTAATATTGACTTCTAATTTCCCCCCTCCCCACTCCTCCCTCCTTCACGAA
>NW_022111359.1:7782168-7792978 GCF_000313985.2 Echinops telfairi | reverse complement strand
CATCAGCTTTATTCACCACATTTGCTTATGCACATGTTTGTCTTCAGTGATCGTGTCGGGAAAGTGGGCACCCACTGATATTATTTTTTGTTCTTTGATGTCTGATACCTGGTCCCTTCTACACCTCATGGACACACAGGCTGGTGTGCTTCTTCCATATGGGCTTTAATGCTTCTCAGCTAGATGGCCACTTGTTTATCTGCAAGCCTTTAAGACCCCAGACGCTATATCTTTTGATTGCCAGGTACCATCAGATTTCCTTATCACTTTTGCTTATGCACACATTTGTCTTCAGTGGTCATGTCGGGAAGGTGTGCATCATGGAATGCCACTTTAATAGAATAACGTGTTCTTCCATTGAGTAAGTACTTGAGTGGAGGTCCAATGGGTTGGATATTTTTAAATTATGTAGTTATCTTCTATTTTCTGAACTTTTGCAGCCAACCTCTGTTTTGCAGAACATCAAATTTGCTGATCATCCTGATTTTTGGTACCTGACCATATCAGTACCTGAGGAGTAGGTTTACTCCATCTTACCATGACTTTCTAACTGCTGTTTTACCAGTGAAGCAAACATAAATGAGACAAGCAGTTGGGCCTTGGCGGTGTTAACAAAAACCAGACAAGGATGGGTGGTAATTGGTGTATCCTGCTCTAAAGCACTGCTGAATTGAGTCAATATTAATAATAAATTTAAGGTAGTTGCTATTTTTTCTTTCAGCTGCTCTTTACTGAGCCACATACTTGGAGCTGTCAAATTTGCTGGTGATCAGTTTTGCATTCATTTTTTTTTTCTTTTTACTTTATTTGGCTTCCTTGCTATTTTCCTCATCTCTTCCAATATCATAAAGAAAGACTGTACATAGCTCAGGCTCCATTGTTTCCATATGCTGAACAACACAGCCTGAATTTCCACCTCCATACCCCAGGTTTGAACTAGTTCATAAGAAGGTTAACATTCCTTTCAGTGGGAAAATACTAGCATAGGACCAGAGGTGGCTGAAATTTGAGTGTCGCACTTCTAAGTTTTTGCTCATGAGTAGCAAATGACAGACCTAGATTTTTGACACCTCCATCTGGAGTGCTTGTAAGATTAAACCTGACATCGACCAAACAAGCAGAGATGTTTAGAATTTTGCAGATTGGGCACCCAGCCAAGGGTGTTATTCCTGGAGGACGCTGGAAAACGGATGGAGAGCTGCAAGGACTATAGTTGGTTCCATGGCCTTTGTTCCTCAGTTTGCACCTACACACATCACATGCATTCTTCAGACGTGTTCTGAAGCCTGGGGTTGGGATTTTGGAGAAGAGCAGTCAACACGATAAACAGGTTTCCTGGCGCCCTTGGATTTCTAGTGGAGCAGTTTACTTGCAAGTGAAGAGTGAAGTGTTTTCTTTCTCATTGACCTTTTTGCTTTGTAAAAATCCCCGGAGGTGAGGAGGGACTCAAGTATGTGTGCAAATTTGGACATAACCCATGGCCCCAACACCAATCCCCAATCTCTTTGGAGCTGTGAGTGTTTCTTGGAAAGGTAGAAGGGTCATTGTTGATTAAGTGGTGGTAATACAGTAGTGTTATGCTCTCTTTAGAATATATAAGATGGATGGCCCATTTTATAGCCCTTATAAAACAACTAGCTTTTACCATATTAAGTTCTGTGCATATAGGGCATTATTAACTGATTTAAGTCAACTCAATATCATCTGCCTCCAAAAACTTCAGAGGCACTCTCATGTAGCAGCAAGTAAAGAAAGCATGTTCATGTTCACATGACGTGTGAAGTCAGAGCAGAAACAACCATATAACAATGTGATAAGTTCTATGTAGAAAAATAAAGCAAAATAAGAGAGTAGACTGCTGAGGTTAACCCATGAGTTAGTGCTACTATAACAGAATTACTGCAAGTGGGTGTCTTTAACAAACACATTTACTTGGAGTTTCAAAAAACCCAAAGTCATGCCATTGAGACAATTCTGACTCATATAGCAACCCTATAAGGACAGAGGAGGACTGCTCTTGTGTGAGAGACACTTGACGGAAATACAAAGCTTCATCTTTCTCCTTTGGAACAGCTGGTGGTTTTGAATTGTTGACCTTTCAGTTAGCAGCCCACTATGCCACCGGAGCTCAAAATCTGGGGCCTGGTTCCCTCTTGCCTCTGCAGGAAAAGCCTTGCCTTTTCCATTCTTTTGTTGACCATTTACATGTGGTGTCCATCTTCCTCCCTGTGTGTCTATCTCAACAGTCATTGGCTCAAGACACCTTACACCAAAATGGCCTCATTAACATAACAGAAGCTCCTGTTCCCAAAAGAGATTATAACCAGAGGTTGAGGTATTAAGGATTTACAATACATAGTTTAACCTAACTACCCAATTCTAACTCATAGTAGGACTTGATAGAGCTGCCCCTATGGGTTTCTGAGACTTTAAATCTTTACGGGAGTATAATGCCTCATCTTTTGGAAAGCCATGATTCAGACCATGTTGTTAAGTTCCGCAGATTGCTTCTGACTCATACTGACCTTACCTATGACAGAACAAAAGCTTTTCTGATCCTGCACCATTTTCACAATCTGTAACTACCTCCAAGTCTGTGCTGTTTGTGATACATTATTATTTTTGGCTTCTCTGACTTTTCAGGAAACCAATCCTTTGCAGAAATTCCCAAGGGACTTATCCTATGAGCATCTATGTACTTGTAGAACATACACATCCATTCTACATACATAGAGTAGAAGGAAATAGAAAGATGTGGGAAAGTTTATTGATGAGTCAACCAAGCTTTTGCCTTAAGAGTAATTCCAGCTTTCTCTTTTGCTAGGTAGCTTCTCATTTGGTTCTCAGGTTGCATGACTTGAAAATGCTTACTTAGCCAGGTCAAAATATGACCCTTCTATCCCCATTTTCAAAGGGAGTTGGATCTGTATTTTCTTGAATCCCATTCACTTCTATTGGTTTGTACTCCAAGAAAATCCTTTTTGCCTTCAGCTCAAGCTACTAGAGTTTATATACACCTGAAGAAGACTATTGCTACTTCTTATAAAATAAAACAAACCAAAAAAGTCTTTTAAACCAAGTTAGTTACTCTGAGAATCTTAATAAATCTTCTCAAAGAATGTTTCAGCCTTGGACATAGACAATCATTTTGACCTAATCTTAGTGATCATTGTTAATAGTTGCTTCTTCTCCTTATCCAAGAAGGTGATAGATTTGAGCGCTTTATATGGATTAGCTCTAGCTCTCCCAACACCACTTACATGACACTGCCCTACAGAACAGACAGGTGAAAAGAAGTCAGTTTACATAAACAAGAACATTGATTAAAATTTACGTCACTAGTCAGCCCTCCTGCATCTCTTGACCTCAATGCCAAACATGATTCATTTTCAATCTGGCCAGATGGATCCGCCAAACTCAAGATGTATGAGTGGGGGGAGACCATGATGATCACGGATTGCAGTCTTCAGTATGAATTAAAACTTGATGTAAAAAAGACCAAAATCCTCACAACAGGACTAATAGGTAATATCATCATAAATGGAAAAAAAAAAGGTAGAAGTTATTGTGGTAGATATATAATCATTTGTCAATTTGAGGATTAAGAGTGTAGGGGTGGAGTCTAGCTTATCAATAAGATCATAGCCACCGAGGCCCCTGGGTGTGCATGGCCTTCTCCTGAGAATTCTGGGAAATCTGGTACTTCCTCCTTGGAGGTGGGAGACTTTCTGCTCACATCCTGGAAGACATTTCAGCTGGCAAGACACATGGAACTCCCCTAGTGCTCTGAGCCAGACAAGCCACATGGATGCAACCAGACCTCTGAAACCAGAGAAGCCACAGAGAGACCCCTGCCAGCGCTGAGATGCTTACAATGCCACTGGACCCAAAGACTTTATACCCACTGGTGTGTGATTGTCCTGTATTTGGCTTCATTGCATGTGTTTCGTGAGTCTGAAGAGGACTTTATAGATTGGTATTGGACATATGGGCTAATATCAGACATGCCCTTGGACTGGATTGGGCTGGGATGTTTTCTCAATGTTCAATTACTCTTGTATATAAATCTCTTTCTTATACACATATGTGTGTCCATAGATTTGTTTCTCTAGTCTACCCAGACTAACACAATTATCAAAGATTTTTGTCTTGCTTGGATTCACAATCAATGTTCATGGAAGCAGAAGTCAAGAGATCAAAGGACTTACTGCACTGCATTAGCTACATCTGCTCACAAGACCTCTTTGGAGTATTAAAGATCAAAGGTGTTACTTTGAGGACTAAGGTGCACCTAACCCAAGACATGATATTTTCCATTTTATCATATGCATGTGAAAGTTGGACATTGAAAAAGGAAGACAGTAGAAGAATGTACACATTTGAAGTGTGGAGCTGGAGAAGAATATTGAAAGTACTGTGGATTGCTAAAAGGACAAACCAATCTGTATTGGAAGAAGTAAGCCAGAATGCTCCTTAGAAGCAAGAATGACAAGACTTCGCCTTACTTACTTTGGACATATTGTCTGGAAAAACCACTCCCTGGTGAAGGAATTCATGCTTGGTAAAGTGGAAGGGCCTTAACTAGATTGTTTGGTACCATGAACTGAGGCATAGGAACAATTGCAAGGCTGGCAGCCAAGGCCTATGCAGTGTGTTGTTTTGTTGTATATAGGATTGCTATGGTTGAAACTGACTCAATGACACCTAAAAACAACATGGTCACATTTAATTTCCTAAAGTGTCTGCAAACTTTCCTTCCATATGCATTGCTCCCATTCAGGTCTTTGTTGTGTGGTTGGGGCGATTACATAACATTGAATCAAGGTGCTGATTATCCCACAGGTGTTATCCAAAAGTTTTCTTCCATTCAATGGAAAAACTAATCACTGTCTGGTTCTTGCATAGGTTTGTAAAACATAATGTGTTCCCCAGAGACTAGTACTAAGGGGAGGAGAGTACTTTCTCTGTGTTCAGTGAAACAGGATGATCATCTATTTAATTGGGAGTCATGGGAATCCAGTGCAGCTACTTTCACTGGGCCCAATTCCTCCTTCACATTAGTAATGCAGAAAGAAAGGATGAGTTCCCATGACATCTAAGTGGCTCTGGGCCTTTTCATTTGATTGCACTTTTCTGCTAACTCTGAGGACAGGCAAATAAACAATATTCCTAGAGGGTACTTTTAATTACATAGTTGCCAAGTTTTTTGTTATTCTAGCTTTCAGTTTTCAGGACTTTTTACAGCAGGAAGCAGCACTGTCTTGTGTAATGTATGGGTAATCTTTAATCCACTCAGTAATTTTCTTTCCCCTCTAGGGAACCTACTATCTACACTCAGTCAATGTCAGTTAAGTGCCTTCAACAGAGTTAGATTTAGGGGAAAACAGAAATTAAGGTGTAATACTGTTTTTTAAGCAGTCTGGGAATAGGTTAGGAGGAGAGAAGATATTGTTGTTTGCTACCATAAAGATTATAGCATGGGAAACTTTAAGGAGCATTTTCACCCTGGCCTATAAGGTTGTTATGATTCAGAATTCAATAGCAAGTTGTGGATTGGGGGGTTGTTTTTTTGTTTTGTTTTACTTATTTAAATTTTTTTGGTGATGGTGTTGGTTGCGGTAGTTGATTTTGCTTGATTTTTAATTTCAGGAGTAGAGACATAAGATTTCCAGGATGAGTAGTTTATTCAGAAAACCCAGAGCTGGGGCTGTTGCCACCCCACAAGTAATTTAAACTAAGGGTGGAGGTAAGAGTTCAAGAAAAGAATAATCTGCCAATATCTATGTCAAGGGAGATAAAAGTTGAAAGGATAATATGGTTCTCCTTACATAGCATATTAATATATGAAGATTAAATGGTAGAAGTTGAAATCACTTTCAAGGCAATAAAATGAGTATCTGTTAATATAGGTTAATTTGATGTTTCCAGAGTTTTGTATACATGGAATGACAACAACATTGTATACCTCTTTGTCTGGCTTCTCTAAGTAAAATTATTTTGAGATTCCTCCATTTTGTTGTGTTAAGATTACCATCATTCTATTAGAGAAAAATTGACCCTCTTGTGTGGTGGTGTGATGCACCTCTTCAGTGACTTTTTCCATTGAACATATCTAACCAGGTTTCCCTAAGATGAGTCAAAATTTGATGTCTCAATGATGTACCTTTTCTTCTTCCCACAATCTCTATCTCATCTAATGCTGGGGAGCAGTTAATGGTGAATGCACTATAGATTCTTCTAACAGACACTGTGGAGCTGCTCAATGAAGTCTCCTTATGAGTACAGAAAAATAACAAAATGTGCAGAGGAGGAGGAGCAGATGGTGTACAATTCTGAGAATGTGAGTACCCTCAAAAGGCCATATTTTATGAGATTGGTGTTTTATATAAAGCTACTCAGAACATGAGAATAAATATTTCAGTTTTGAAGGACCTCAGAATAATTCTGGCTGATTCCCTTGGTTCCTCTTTACCACTGGAACGGAGAAAATCTTGTTAACTCTAATCATCAACGTTGTGTTTCTGCTTTCAGGTCTCAAAGTGGACAGGTGGGACCATGACAATTTCCAACCAGCTTTTCCTTTGGGGCGTCACCATTTATTTATTTAGATAATCAGAGCCCATGCTATGTATTGGGCTATTTGGGGGACACCAGAGATAGAATTGGATAGAAAATGGTTAGAGTTGGCATCCTATCTGGTTAATTGGTTGAATCATTCTCTTTTCAGTGGAAAAGTACGGGCTCTTCTTTCTGGTCTTGTCCTTGATTGTTTGGGGTGGGATTTAGGCTGAAGTTATCCTGGATAGTTGTGGTTTTGGATAGAATCCACATGAATGAGTCAAAACCAAGGACACTCTGCACACCTAGTGCAAACATTTCAGCAGGTGTAAGAAATTGCTCCTTAGCTGATGCTGGAACTTAGCTTCCTGCATCCTGGTTATCAGATCTAAAGTCAGCCCCCATGGAGGATGGAGGTCAGCAGCAGAAGTTCATATGTTTTCCCAAAGCAGCCCATTTAGAGGCAGAATTAAGAACCAAGATAAAACTAAGAGTAAGGCCTGGCACACTGAACACAAAGCAAATATTGTCCCATTTGTTATTGCTAGTTGACATCAAGTTGGTTCTTACTCAAGGTGACCCCATGTGTGCACAGTAGAACTGCTTCATGGGGTTTTCACGACTGGCCTTTGGGGAGAAGCTTCTCCTGACGTCCCACTGGTTCATTCACAGCTTCAACCTTTCAGCTAGTCATAGAGTGCTTAACTATGTGTGCTACCCAGGGACTTTGCTCCCATTATTATTTAACAAAGATGTTTTTAGGACTGTCACAAAGTAGGTACAAGCCTTGGTGGTGTAGCTAGAGTGCTCAACTGCTAACTGAAAAGATAATAGTTCGAACCCACCAGCTACTCTGAGAGACAAGAGGTGACAGTCTACTATAAAATTTAAACTCTGATGAATAAAAGGAGGTCAGGGAAGGGGAAGGGAATAGGGAGAGGGGAGGGATAGGATATTGAAAAGGGAGAAAGAAAATATGGTGTGGTAGTTACGTAATTTCATGTCAACTTGAAGTGTAGGGTGGAGTCTCTCCTGTCAATCAGGTAAAAGCCAGATGGTGCCTCCGTGTGGACAGGACCTCCTCATAAGGAGGGTCCTGGGAACCTCCCTTTTACTCTGCCTTCACTTTCATGCTGGCAAACCACACTGAGACCCACGCTAGCCCTGTGATACTTCCACCACCATTGAATGCACAAGATTTTGCACCCACTATCTGTGTGAGTCTGAAGAGGGATTTATGGACTAGTATCAGACTTACGGACTTCAGCTGGCCTTGGATGGGATGTTTTAATAATACATAATTGCTTCTTGATATAAAGCTCTATTTTACACATATATGAGTGAGTGTCTCTAGATTTGTTTCTCTATTCAACCTGGCCTAACACACATGGTGGTTGGGGGGAGGAGCAGAAAACCATATTCATGGAGAATTTAAAAGGATATTGTTTTTTTCATTTCCTTTGTTGATATGGGCTGTATAATTTTATAGAATGTGATTTAAAACAACAAGAAAAAAACCCCTCCAGATTCCTTACCTATTGTACCTAAATATTACTCTCAGTAGCTAAAATAAGCATGAAAAGTAAAACAGAAATGGTCTTGGAGTCTTTGTGACAAGGAAATTCATTTCCAACACATAGAATATTTTTTCTTTTTTCAATCTTTTATTATGTACATGTATAATACAGTGGTTTAAATATATTACAAAGAGTTGTGCAATCGTCAGCATACACACACACACAGAAAGTTAAACTCACTGCCCTTGAGTCCGTAGGTCAGAGAACTGCCCCTTTGGGTTTCTGAAGAAATCCTTATGGGAGCAGATAGACCCATCTTTCTCCAGTAAAACAACCGGTGACCTTCCAAACTTCTGACCATCTGGTTATCAACCCAAAGCATAGTCTACTGTATCACCAAGAGTCCGTGGACAATTTATAGGGCATTCTACTGTGTCCTGTACTTCAATGGCAATGGGTTAGTGATAGGCATTGGAGATAAAAGCAGGTATTAAAGAGTAGACAAGGTTTCTACTCTCTGAGTTTTGAGAACACTAAAAATAATCACCCAATGAATTCAACTAAGATATATTGGCACTGCGTTATTACAGGATTAAGAACATTTCCTTTCCAAAAATTTCCTGACTACAGGTCAGCTGTTCTCTGTACCACAGGACAACCAAGATTTTTCTTCACTTTAGTTTTCTTACATTCATTTTCCCTGATGCTTCTGGGTCATAGTAGATGAATGGTTCTGAACAAGGAGATGATTTTGCCCTTAGAGGGCAGATAGCAAAAAATCTCTGAAGATATTTTTTAATTGTCTTTACAGGGAAATGTTAACTGAATATTTAGAAGTCAAAGATAAGTTTAAATATTCTACAGTGTCCAGGACAGCCCTCCATAACATTGAATGATCCAATTCCAAATTTCTACAGGACCCAGGTTGAGAAATTGTCATATGGTAGAGTAATAATTTCTAAAGCAGGAATTAAAGTGGAATGCATCAAGGAGGGTTGTCAACTACTACTACAAGCTCATTAAATCAAAACCCAACTCAATGCCATCGAGTCATTTCCAACTCATAGTGATTTTATAGAACAGAGTAGAAATGCTGAGATTGTCAATCTTCACGGGAGTAGAAAGTTTCATCTTTCTCCCATGGAGCAGCTAGTCATTTTGAATTTCTGACCTTGTGGTTAGTACCCCAAGGCGGAACCCAAAACACCACCAGGACTCTTCAGCCGCATCCAAATCTGTCCAGGTCATTGAGGCCTAGGTCTCCAAAGTGTTTGGCAGCTAAGACCTTAATTAAACTGATTAAGGTATTTTATTATTATTATTATCATTGATTTGTACATCATCCCCAAACACCTGATGGATAAGAATGCAGCAATGCAGATAGTCAGAATTTTGAGGGGCAAGATCCTGCCCTTAGATTTACGTATTATTTTTGGCACAAGATGAGAGCATGAGTAAATAAATACTATTTACTATATACATGATGCCCACAACTTATTGAAAGTCTGCTATGTATTGTACATATTGTTGTGATCAGGTGCCACTGAGTTGGTCCCACTTATAGCAACCTTATGACAATAGAATGAAACAATGCTTGGGTCTGTGCCATCCTCACAATTGTTCTAGTGTTTGCGATCACTGGTGCAGCCATCTGTCTATCTATTTCATTGAAGGCATTCCCCTTTTTGCTTCCTCTCCATTTTACCAAGCATTATGTTATTTTCTGTCATTGGTGTCTTCTGATAACATGTCCAAAGTATGTGACATGACATGAAGTCTTAACATCCACCAGGAGAATTCTTGCTGTTCTCCTTCCAAGAGAGATTTGTTTATTTGGTAGCTTACAGTATTTTCAATATTCTTTGCCAACACCACAATTCAAATGACTCCATTATTCCTTCTAATTCAATGTCCAATGTTTAAATGCATATGAGGGAATTGAAAATGCCATGGCTTGGGTCAGGCACACCTTAGTCCTTAAAGTTAATCCTCCCATTTCAAAATTCTAAAGAGGTCTTGTGCAACAGATTTACGTAGTGCAACACATCTTTAGATCTCTTGACTGCTCCTTCCATAAACAATGATTGTGGGTCCAAGAAAGCCAAGATCCTTGACAACTTTAATGTTTTCTCCATTTATCATGACGTCATCTATTGGTCCAGTTGTGAAGAGTTTGGTCTTCTTTATATTGAGTTATAATCCCTAGTGAAGGCTGAAATCCTGGATCTGCACCAGCAAGCATTTCAACTCCTCCTCACATTCAGCAAGCAAGATTTTGTCATCTGAATATTGAAGTTTGTTCATAATCCTTCCTCCAATCTTGATGCCACATTCTTCTTCCTATAATCCACCTTCTCTCATTATTTACTCAGCATACCGATTGAATAAGTATGATGTGAGAATACAACCCTGTCACTCACAATACTGATTTAAATAATGCATTCTTTCCTTGTTCCGTTCCACAACTGCCTCTTAATCCATGTACAGGTTCTGCAGGGTTCTGCTGCTGGCCGCTCACCTGCTGACCCTACCCCTTTCCGGGTAGCCTGCCCTGCCCTCACCTGGCCCCGCCCAGGAAGAGGCAGTCCAGGTGCTGGTCAGCTGACCTGGGGTTCCCCAGCCCCCAGGCACCTGAGTCCTTGTCTCAGGGCCCCTTCCCACCACAGTAGGGGCAGGCAGGGGTGTCGCCCTTAGGCCCCTGGGACTGGGAGCTAGGACCAGAACCCCTAGCCCAC
>NW_022111359.1:7766497-7781759 GCF_000313985.2 Echinops telfairi | reverse complement strand
TGGCATAGTCAATAAAACACAAGTAAACATCTCTTTGGTATTCTCTGCTTTAAGCCAACATCCATCTGAAACCAGCAATGATATCCCTTGTTCCACGACCTCTTTTGATCCTGACTTGAACCTCTCTCAGCTTCCTGTCAATGTGCTGCTGTAACCATTGTTGAATGATCTTCAGTAAAATTTTACTTGTGTGTTATATCAGTGATATCATTCTAACTAGCTGTAGGCTCACAGGAACAGTTGGTTCCTCACAGGAACAGTATAAAGACTTTTCTTTAAACTCTTTTATTCCCTTTGCTGAAGGCAAAATAATTCCCTCATGAATATCTAGGTAATCTCAGAGAATGATGGGAACTTGTTTCTGTAAAGATTCAGCGTCTTGGAAATCCACAGGAGCAGTTCTATATTGTCTTCTAGGGTCTCTGTAAGTCCGAATCAATTCAAGGGCAGTGAGTTTGAGTTTTACAAAAGAATACATATGGTCAAGTACCAAAGGTGAATAACCAGGGGAGACAGATTGCTTTTATATGTATGGGCAAAAATCAGAGTCACGTGGCAAAGTGAAATTACTTGACAGGACTCTTTCAGTCATAGTCTTTATAACGTCCACAAAATGACTGTGTGCATGCATGTAAATAGGGGATATGAGACTCTAATGTGAAGGTGAGTCAGTTTTACCATCTGAGCCATCTCAGAAGTAGAAACAAGGGACCTCATTTTCCTTGTGAAAGAAGAGGCATGAGTGGAGTGTATCCTTTGGGTCCTAATATTCCTAACCTGAACCTTTTTGATCTAAGAGACAGAGGGCCGTGACACCAGAGAAGTGGATGTGGCATGGTGGCTAATGGAAGTAGCAGCAGCAGCAGAGCCAGAGAATGAAACTGGACTGCAGATTTCTCATCTTGGGGAGCTGTGTTTGTTGACCTATGGAGAAAAGAGTTGAGCACCTTTGGGCCAAGGCTTATGGTAGAAGTTGTGGCCTTTGCCCATTTATTTGTTGGATTAAAGAAATTTTGTAACACTAGTCATGACTGGGCAGAGACCAAGGGAAAGGGTGAGAGCCAGAGAGAGGTGTGCCTTTAGGCATTGTTGAGAAAAGCCACTACTGACTGGTGACTGGCTGGTTCTGATCATAAACAGGTTTACCATCTGTTAATTTTTCCTTATACACCTCATAATTGTGAGTATTGTCTGTTAGCTTTTTGTGACCATTGCAGTGGATTATCAAGCCCAGCAGAGCAGCATCACTTGGTGGAATGGGGCAGTTGGTGTCAGGATAGGGTAAATGAGGTTGAAGGGTGAAAGCAATGCCTTACTTCTGCATCACAGGATCCAGCTTTAGGTTGATGTAGAGTTGGATTCCCCTTCCACTTCATGAAGCCAGAGGAGATCAGACACTGCCCCACACCCATCTGACAGCCATAATATTTAGTGATATAATCTGTAGACAGTCAAATTGGTTTATGGCCCCAGGATCAGCATGGAATTTCAATCAGAGAAAACATGTATAAAATAATCCAGCAGATCTTCACCAAAGTGTCACAGAACATTCTAAAAATAGCTTTCATTCATAACACTGGTTGAAATTTAAAACAGTTCTCTCCAGTCATTTTAGCTATGAACATCCTGTGTTAGTCTTGGTGGACTAGAGAAACAAATTCATAGAGACACTCATATGTGTATAAGAAAGAGCTTTATAAACAAGAGCTGGCAGGGGCCTCTATATGGCTCCTTCAGCTCCTAGGGCTCTGGCTCCATCAGGCTCATCATTCATAAGATCTCACATGGAGTGAGCATGTGTCCTGCCTCCAATGAGCTATCTATCTCTTTAGCCACTCCAAACGAGGTCATCAAGCTGTGACCTGATAAACAAGTAAACTACACCCCTTCACTCCTAAGTCTCAAATTGACAACAGATTATGTCACTACCACACATCCCATTTGACCTCATTAAGACACTTGACCTAAATCCTGCACCCTCTTTTCATGACTACCTCAGCCATTTTCTCAAAGGCAAGGGTTTAGACTTCCCTTTCCCGTAATGTGGATATGTGTCCTCAAATTGACTCCTACACATAGTAAATGCTATACAACAGATCTAAACACTTGGCAGTCTTGAACCATCCTTACAATTCGTGGGATCCAACCCCACCGTTGAACAGGTCCTTAGGAGCACTGTGTGTGATGAATATAAATAAGACAGAAAATATAGAGCAATTGAGCTCATCATCCCAATGTCAGAATCAAGAGGAAGAGCAAGTTAATTTTGCAGTGAATATATAGGATAGCAAGCTGTGCAAACCACGATCCGACACATGCACAATAGTTTGGGCAAAGTGTGACTCTGAGACATCCTGAGTTCTTTTGGGAGAGCATCTCAAAGGAAGCTTCTGACAGGCGAGTAGACAGATGGTGACAATCGATCTTGAAGAATAGTAAATAGCAGATGGTGGATGCTTTTAGATATAAGCATACTCTTAACAGTGTGAGAAACTAGACATCTGTAGGAAGTAATTTATCAATTTATACAGGGTACATGTGAAGAGCCTGTTGCCTGGAGAATTATATACATCTACCTTCCTCTTAACTCACAGGCAAAGGGAGGAGACTTCACTATAAGTACCAGGCAGCTAAGACAAAGGAGAAGCTGACTCCTAGTGTAATAAAGATAAAAGGTACCTTGACTGCTCTTAGACACAGACATCTTTTAGAGTAGTGAGAAGCCAGGCATCCATATAGGCAACTTTACATCCGCATCTTAGAGGAGGGCAGTTGTGTAGAGAACTCTTTCTACTGGAGAATGCATACTAGCTTTTATTCTCTATCTTGGAACTGTAAAAGTCTTCTCTCACTAGATCCTTTCTTCTAAGCCCGGTGGTTATGAATGTAGAGATTAGGCTGCACCCAGGTTCTCAGTTTCCCACAACAATAGTTGCAGTGTTTGAGCGCATTGATGCAACCGTTGTGTCAATACATCTTGCATTGTTGTTATAGTTAAGTATTGTTGAGTCAGTTCTGACTCATAGAAACTCTGTGTACAACAAAATCATGGTCCTATACCATTCTCCCCATCATTGCTATTTTTCAGCCACTGTCAATCTATTTCACGGAGGGTGTTTCTCTTTTTTTTGACCCTCTACTTTTCTAAGCACGATATCCTTCTCCAGAGACTGGTTCCTCCTGATAACATGTCAAAAGTACACGAGACAAAATCTTACCATCCTTACTTCCAAGGAGCATTCTAGTTGTACTTCCTTCCAGATAGATTTGTTTGTTCTTCTGGCAGACCATGGTATACGTAATATTCTTCACCAACACCGCAAATCAAAGCGTCGGTTATTCATTCTTCCTTACTGATTGTCCAGCTTTCACATTTGTTATGTTACACATATACATTTGCAAATAAAAACCCAAGGACTCCTTAGAGACTGACCAAAGATCCTATTAAATATTCTGGCAGTTACATAATCTCCTGTCAACTTGCAAAGGGGTGGAGTCTATCCTGTCATTCAGGTAATAGCCAATGACCCCTCTGTGTGGACATGGCCTTCTCCTGAGGATTCTGAGAACTTCTGCTGTCATCCCTGGAGGTGGGACACCCACACTCTCTCTGTTTCATCTGAAAAGGAATTTATAGACTGGTATCATATATATGGGCTAATATCAGACTTATGGACTTGATCTGGACTGGGTTGGGATGCTTTCTCAATATACAATTACTCCTTGATATAAGCTTGTTATGAGGGTCCTGGATTTATTTTTTTAGCCAACCCAGATTAACACAAATGGTAACATTGGAATTCTAATAGATATACCTGAATCCAAATCCATTGCTCAGCAAGAAGTTTGGTTTTCAAGTTCATCCCCCACCCCACCCCTCAGTTCAAGAAATCTCATGGAGCTGAACCAGTGTAAAGGAAGCTTTGAACTTCTGGTTTCCTGTTTGCATTAGGCCAGGTTGACTATGGAAACAAATTCAGTGGCACTCAAGAAAGAGTTTTATATCAAGAAGTAATTAAATATCAAGAAAACCTCCAAGCGCAGTCCAACTCAAGTCCATAAGTCAGATATTAGTCCATAAGTTCTTCTTCTGACTCATGCAGTCACATGCAATGATGCAGCATGCAGGAATATCACAGGCTGGTGGATGCAAAGTCATGTAGATCCAATGTCAGTGGAAGCATTGCAGGGGCTCTGGAAGCTCTCTGTGTCAGTAAGCAGGAAGGTCAAGGAAGAGAGAAAGAGAGAGAGAGATTGAGAGATCACCCTCCAGAGAGCTATATATCTCAGCTATATATCACACGTTCAAGGGAGGTCATCAGGCTGCGACCTGATTGACAGGCTAACCTCCATCCAAATCTTCTTACATTTCTTACACTGTTGTCAGAAGTCTCTAGTACAGTCCATAATCTTAGCTTCATTAAACTTCTTTTCAAAGAACTGCACAGAAAGTTCTATGCTTCAATGTTCTAACTTCTCCGGTATGTGGGCCCTGAGCAGCGCCCACTCTTATACGTAACTTCTTCAGTGGCCTGAGTCAGGCTGAGGTGATGCACTCATCCTTGGCTAGCGCATATCTCAAGCAACATTTGCTAGTTATAGTTTTTCCAATTCTATTGATAGTGAATATTTCTCTTCCCCCATATGGCAACTGCATGCCCCCTAGGTGACAGTTATACCCCTATTGTTAGTACAAGTTTACAAGGGAGAGAAAAGTCCCTGACTGATTGTCACAATTTCTTTCCATTTTTCAGGTGGTCAGCATAGACTCTTGACAGTCCCATTGGTATGTTACCACTAACACAACATTGAGTGCTCTTATGTTCATATGCCTGTGAAAAGGAGCCATGTTGCTGCAGTCCTTAAGTACTTGGCTGCTAACTGAAAGGTTGGTGGTTTGAAGCCATCAATGGTTCTAAGGAGAAATATGTGGCAGTCTCTGAAGAATAAAGCCTTGGAAACCCAATGGGGTAGTTCTTACTCTTCCCTATAGGGAAACTAAAATGAGTTGTAGTGATGGCCATGGTATTGAGTACACCACGATTTCCAATTTAAAAAAATAGAAGAAACAAATCAATCTTAGAAAAATCACAACTGCAAAGCTTCTTATAAGTAATGACCATAAAATGTCATCTTGCTTTTTGAATTCATCATCAGGAAATACCAAGCACTAAAACAGTGGTTCTCAACCTTCCTAAGGCTGTGACCCTTTAATACAGTTCCTCATGTGGTGACCCCTCCCAATCATAAGACTATTTTCATAGCTTCTTCATGACTGAAATTTTGCTACTGTTATGAATAGAGCAACCTATGTGAAAGGGTCATTCAACCCCCAAAGGGATCGTGACACACCTGTTGAGAACCACTGCACTAGAAAAAGACGTCATATTTGATAGAAAGTCAGAAAAAAGTGAGGGAAATACCCAATGAGATAGATTCATCTATCAGCCAAAAAAAAATGAGCTCAAATATGAAGGTGGTACAGAAAAATGTAAAGTTTGTTAAATTATACATAAGGCCACCATGAATTAGAACCTAAAACCGAAATCCATTTCCAACAATTCGATTGTGATTCAGCACAACCCTAAAAGACAGGGTAAAACTTCTCCATAGGATTAATCTGGTATAGTGGTTGCATGTTGGGCTATGATCCTCGTGGTGAGCAGTTAGAAACCATGAGCCTCTCCCTGGGAGGAAGACTGGGCTTTCTCTTCCTGTAAACAGGGTTTCAGATACTCATAAGAGATAGCATGAACTCAATGACAGTGAGTTTTAATCTTTATGGAAGCCGACTATCACCTCTTTCTTCCACAGAGGAGCTAGTGGATTCACACCACAGACCTTTTATTTAACAAATTTGTAACTACTATGCCACCAGAGATCCTTGAGGTTGTGCCTACCCAATGGTAGCTAACAACACCACCGTGCAAGATAGTATTCTGAGCTCTTGTAGATCATTTAATCCCTAAAAGAACACTTCAGGAATGGTATCTATTTACATAGTTCACACGACAAGTAGAGAGAGAACAGAGAAGTTAAATAAGCTGTTATACCTTGAACCATTAGTGAATTACATTGCTGGATTTGAACTCCAATATATAATGCTCTGCTTCCCTCAAATCAAATATATTATGTGATTAAAAAAAAACTTAAATAGGTAAGAGGATGGTAATTAGTGTGGGCCTATATAAGGAGTTGACAATTTTTATTTGAAACCTAAATTGTGACAAGAAGCTAAGAATGAGAATATTTTGGCGACATGCTGACCAGCCAGAAAAGACAGCCAATTGGATTCTTTGGATTGGGGGATTTTTATTTCAGGTCTGCTGACACAAAATAATTGACATTGAGACTCTTCTTAAAATATAAACAAAAACAAGTTACCTAAGGAAGTTAAGGAAGCACTTGGGATAGGTCAACAGAAACCATCAAAGCATGATGAATGAGTAAACTTTTATGGGGGAAAGGCTGAGTCAGTATGAGACACTCAAGTTAATTTACACAGCGCTTAATCTGAGATCAGAAAAAAGTGTTGTCCAGAGACATAATGTTAGACGTTGGTACAAAACTGTCATGGATGTCCTGTATGTCACCCCCCCACAACCCCCCTGGGGAAAAAATGTGTCACCTTGTCTAGACCATGATTCTTGGGGTTTGGCAGTTATGCAATGGTATAATATGGCAATTAATTATATGATGGTTCCCCCGTAATATGATTTGAGGTGATAGACCAATAAGAATATCAATTGTGGGATGAAACACACTTAATCCCATGACAACCTTGATCCTATGCAAGGAGATCTTCCTTTTATCTTACAAGATGTAATAGGAAAGAGAAGAGAATATATGTAGATAGACAGACTATCAACAAGAAAGAAGAGCTGTTGCTGGGGTTCCTGTACTATGAAGTTCCTAAACCCAGGGGAACATTGATGTCAAGGAACCTAGAGGTGTCCAAGGAATGCTGCGCCTACAAATGTTGAACGGAAATAAGGATGTTTCCTAGAGCCAAGAAAGAGAGCCTTCCCCTGGAGCCAGCACTCTGAATTTAGAAATCTTTTCTCATTAACTGTGAGAAAATAAATTTGTTGTTAAAGCCATTCATTTGTGTTGCTTCCTTGGTAGCAGCAATAAAAAACTAAAAGAATAACCAATAAAGGAAAGATTAAAGTAATGTAATATGTAATAATATGTAAAGGTTTGTTGTTGCTTTTGTACTCTCTTCTCCCTTGCTTCATTCACTAAATGGTTTCCCTTCCTGTGATGCTCGTAGGAAGTAGTCTATAATCATCGAAACAGTATATTTTCACAAGAAGTATTAGGTATTAGCTGAGTATCATTCATTTCCTCGGGTAGGTAATGAATGGTAGATATACTATTTCATCTACCATTTGATTCAATAATGTTTTCTTCTAATATCTCACTAAACTAAAAACTGAAAACACTGCCAGGGAGTCACTTCTGCCCATCTAGGACAGAGTAGAACTGACCCTGTTGTTTTCAAGACTAAATCCTTAAGGTGTAGAAAGTCTTACCATTCTTCCATGTTACAGCTGTTGGTTTCAAACTACTGATCTTACTGTTAGTTGCCCAACACATACCCCAATATAATATTTAGATTACATATTCAGGAACACCAGTTATCAGCACTTGGATCTGTGGTCTGATCTTCACTTTCGTTATCTCATTGATAGCAAACTCCTCTACTGACAAGTTTCCTTAGAGCCCCCTTTATGTCCTGGTTCCTCAGGCTGTATATGAAGGGGTTCAGCATAGGGGTGACCACAGTGTACATCACTGAGGCAACTGAGCCTTTTCTGGAGGGATGAGCTGTTCTAGAAGTGAAGTAGACCACAAGCCCCACACCATAGAACAAGGAGACAACAGAGAGGTGAGATCCACAGGTGGAAAATGCTTTATACTTCCCTCTGGTGGATGAAATTCCCATTATGGAGGAAATAATTCTAGAATAAGAAAAAAGGATCCCAGTCAGGGGAATAACACCCAGCAGGCAAGTTACAAAGTATAGCAGAATGTCATTTAAAAAGGTGTCAGAGCAGGCAAGCTTGAGGATTTGAGCAAGCTCACAAAAGAAGTGGGGGATTTCTGTCTCTCTGCAGAAGGAGACCCTTAAAACTAATAAAATTTGCAGCAAAGAGTATATCAGGCAGATAAACCAAGAAATCAGAAGCAGGAGACAACAGAGGCGAGGATTCATGATGATCATATAGCGAAGAGGGTGGCAGATAACCACATATCTGTCATAGGCCATCACTGTCAGTAGCATATTTTCCAGTCCAGCAAAAACCATGAAAAAATACATTTGGATAAGGCAGTCTTCATAGGTGATGCTGCTGCTTTGTGTCTGGATGTTCACTAGCATCTTAGGGATCGTGGTGGAGGTGAAACAGATGTCAGTCAATGACAAGTTAGAGAGGAAGAAGTACATGGGGGTGTGGAGATTGGAGTCTGAGCGGACAGCAAGAATAATAAGTAGGTTGCCTATAACACAGAGCAGGTACATGTAAAGGAACAGTCCAAAGAGGAAGGGCTGCAGGTCCATATCTTCTGAAAGTCCCAGGAGGATAAACTTTGAAATATCTGTTTGATTTGGGGGTTCCATGTGTCTTATGGAAATTGTCTACAAAGAAGCAAGGATGAACAATAACACAGTAATATGTCATACACTTAAAACTCTTTCAATCACAAAGCCTTAAGTTTTCCTAAAGAGTTTGTTTTCTTTAGTTGACCTTTGTTTCATTTTAACTTTATATTCTGAATTGGGTGAAGATTTACAGAGCAAATCAGTTTTCCATTTGACAATTCATACACACTTTCTTTCAGATCATTGTTTGTAACACCCACAAGTAGCACTACGTAACTCACTATTGTGTTTTCCTCTCCCATTCATTTGTCTTCCCTATCACTTCCTACTTTCTGAATTTTGTCTTTGGACAGATACTACCCTTCAGATGTAAAATAATTGATTATCTTAAGGATTCATACTTCATGACTTTGAATTGCTATTGTTCATCTTATAAACCTCTCCATTGTTTGGCTCAACATTGAACTAGGGGGATGCGTTTGTTTCCAGGTCTGAAAAGACACTAAAGGTCTTTGTCCTAAAGAGTTCGCCAGTCGCTATCCAATCAGTAATTGACCTTTGTAGTAGTTGTTATCTGTCATATAAGTGGTACCACTCAAGGCAACCCCACAGAACAAAATAAAAGATAACATCATGAGCAATTTGGATGAAGAGTGGGAATGGTATTTGAAATAAGAAATAACAAGAAAAATAGGTGGAAGAGAAACAAAAATTTAGGGGGAAAAACAAGGGAAAGAAGTGGACATACTATAATTGGTGTATTCAACTCAAGATACCTTGGTTGGTACAAATGTTTAACATGATCAACTGCTAATTAAAAAACTGGAAGTTTGAGTCTACTTAGAGGTGGTTCCAGAGAAAGATTTGGTGATTACTTCCGAAAAATTATCCATCAAAAACCCTATGAGTACAGTTCTACTCTGACACACGCAGGGCTGCCATGAGTTGGCGCTGACTTGAGAGCAACTGGTTATCACCATATACGAGTGACCTAGCTCATAGGAGAGGTGCTTGTGAATATTAAAACTGTAACTTCTTTTTTAAATGTCTACAGTGAGGATGTTCAAGTGGACAGAGAGAGAGTTATGGGGTATGGAAAGCCCAGCAATTGAGCGAGAAATAGGATATTATATCTGGAGATCAGAGAATATTAGATGTAAGTAGACTTGGAGAGCCCATCCACAGACTTTTATTTATTTATCTATTTGTTTGTTTATTCTGGGTAGGATGGTGTCTTGCCTTTATTATTATTTTTTTTTTATCATGTTATTGGGAGCTCTTACAGATATGATAACATTGCACAGTTCAATCACATCAAGCAGTATTGTACACTTGTTACAAGAAGCTTCACAACATTCTCCTTCTTCTTGACCTTCCTGATACACACTACCTTTTATCCCCTGCCTCCCCCCGCCTATGCCTCATGGAACCCTTATTATTGTTTTTGTATAAATATATATATATGCATATATATTGCCATATCTTACACTATCTAATATATCATTCACCTACAATTCTGTTGTTCGCTACCATCAGTGGGGTTATAGAGTGATCATTGCTATCACCTCCCCCTTCCCTCCCTTCTCCCTCTTTCTTCCCATACCCTCAGGAAACCATTAATCCTGTTACTTTTTCTGGGGGGTTACCTATGCTGGCTTTCATGCATAGAATGATTTTCATTTTACCAAAGACCATGCACAAGTCTAACAAGGTTAATGAGGTAGAATTGAAATGATAATAATAGGGGATAGAATGTTAAAGAACTAGAGGATGGTTATGTGTTTCATCAGTGCTCTACCAGATCCTGGATATATCATCCTTTCCTTTTGGCCATTCTGTGAGGAACTGTCCAATTATCTTACAGGTGGGTTTGGGGTCTCCATTACATCCACGCTCCTTCACATGGATTTGATTGCTTGTTTTTGACCTTTTGATACCTATTCCCATCAACACTTCATGACCACACAGGTTGGAGTGCTTCTTCTATGTGGGCTCTGTTGCTTTTATTGATGTATGGGAAAATGTCCTTCCCCTGTACAGCCCTGTATGGAATGCATGGGTGGTGCAGTTAATGCTCAGCTGCTTACAAACAGCATTTCCCATAAGCATTTCAGAAGAACCAGCCATCTACTTCTAAACATCGTCAACACTATGGAGCACAGTTCTACTCATACACACATAAGGTTACTATGTGTCAAAATTGATTCAATGGCAACTAGAGTGGGGGAAGAATCCCGTCTATGCACCTGGAAAGTGGGGGCATTTCTTACCTCTTTGCTGCAGCACTTTCAGAGTGGTATGAAGGAATCACAGTTGAATCTGAGGCTTGCGGTCCATTTCCATTGCTTGTCTCACTAGAGGACAGATAAGGACAGGAGCCATGCACCCAGAGAGGCAGAGAAAAAAATCCAAGTGTGGAAAGCAGGTCAGATTGACTGACACCTGGTATATTGCCTCTTGGCCTAGGACAGCTGAGTCAGAGAGAAACATGCAACTGGATTATTTGCTCCCCTCACTTCATTTTAAATAAATTGCTGTGTTGACTGATGGAAGTTTTCTCCTTGGGAGTCATGGGAGTGATCTCATTTACTTGTCTGTCCGATGGGAGTAGAGTTAGAGCCACATATAGGATCTTCTCCATTCCCTCTGGTCTTTTTATTCCTGAAGTAGTTCTACTGTTCCTGCAAATGACTCCAGGGTACTCAGCTCCCCTTAGGGAACCTCCTCAAACTGCATCTGCTTTATTTTTCTAAATCAAAGGATTAGGAAACCCTTCTGGCGAAGTTTTCTTCAGTATCCAGCACCTATACTGAGGTCTCTAGATGTGGGCGAAACCAGACCCTCATACTATCACAGGTCAGGTAGGTGCACTTTTATGGTTATGATATATAAATATTATAGTAAAATCATCAAGAATAAGAAAGATAGAAGAGAAGGTAAAATAAAGGAGTCAGAGACACATTTCATAGTAGCATGCTCTCCTCCTGAACGGACATGATCTCACCAACCAGGTCCATGCACAACATGATCAGAGCGGGGGAGAAGAGAGATTTATTTCTAACAAAGGCTTATATATATTTGGGGGGCATGCAAGCCCCCTGATTACAGGTAAAACATACGTCATAGGAAGGGATTGTACTATAGGTAGGAAGAAGCCTTTCTTTGCGCTACCTCTGGGCAAATCTGAAACTCCAACTTTGGGTTAGTAATTGAGTACTGAATTGTTTATGCCACCTGTGTGTGTATTCTGAGTGTGACACAGCAGAACTGCCTTGATACTGTCTCCATCAAAAGGGTTTTCAATGGCAAGTTTTTCAGAATATCCTGCATCTTAAAGTAGAAGGGCATGGAAAAATAAGATCATCAAGAAGATGGCTGGAATAATGAGCTCAACATAACAAAAATTATAAGGATGGTATAGAATTAGGCAGTGTTTCATTCTGTTGTACACAGAATTGCTTTGGATCTGAATGGACTTGATAGCACTTAATGACAACAACAAAATTCTTGCTTCGGGAACACTAGTGACATAGGGGTTTAGTGATAGATTCTTAATGGAAAGGTTGTCTGTTTAAATCCATCTATGGTTTCTCGGGAAGATGAAGCTTTCTGAAACATTTCAATTGATATTTATTTTGTCAATTCCTGGAACCTTGATTTTGGTTAATACATTCAGTGCAGTTTGAACTTCGCCCTTTAGCACCATTGGTTCTTGTTCATATGCAACCTCCTGAAATGCTGGACTATCGACAAGTTCTTTATAGCACAGTGACTCCATGTATTATTTCGTTCTGTTGTGCATAGGGTCTCTATGGGTCAAGTTGAACAACGGCACCTAACAATAACAACTACAAGACAGTGTAACTGTGCCTATGTAAGTGCTCTGGAAACACTTTTGTTAGACTTACTAATGATCTCCTGTCATCAAATGCAGCTATTATTTTTCAATCTGAATCTATTTCATAGCACTGAAACAGTCATTGTAAATATTGATCTATTTCCCTGATTAAAGTTAAAAAAACAAACAAACAACGTTTTTTCTTCGTGTAGTCCCATAGTACCCTTATGCCCTGTTCATTTTTTCTACTTGGTCTTCAAACTGAGTAATCTCAGAATCATCGTCTTCTAGGGCATAAGGGCTCTGTGGGACTACATGAGGAGAAATAATATACACATAGTAGGAAGTTCAGAAAGAGAAGAGAGCATACAAAGTCTAGAAGATATTTTTGAAGAAATAATTATAGAGAATTTCCCAAATCTGGAACATGAGATGATTATCCAAGATGCTAAATGAGATCCATGTAGGCTAAATGATAAGAGAAACAGCCCAAGAGACATCATCATCAGACTTAGCAGGTACAAGGACAAAGAAAGCCTTTTGAGAGCAGCACGAAATAAGGGAAATGTCACACAGGAGCATCAATAAGAAGAAGTGCCATTTCTCATCAGTAACTATGCAGGCAAGAAGGCAGTGATGTGACATTTACAAAACCTTGAAAGAAAATAACTATCAACCTGAAATAATTTACCCAGCAAAATTATCATTCAAAACTGATGGTGAAATTAGGATATTACCAGATAAACAGAAAATAAGGGAATTTGTAGCCATCAGAATAGCTTTACAACAAGTAGTAAAGGGAGTTCTCTAGAAAGAAAACATGTTCCCAGCCCAATAATCCAAAGTGTTGACACTAAATAACCACTTGAATACATATAATAAATTTGCAATGAAATGGGGGATGTGGACTACATAATTGTAATTGACAACCTAAAAATAAAATGGAGATCATTGGTACAGATAAGAGAACTTTCAGGTGATAAAGGGAATATAAGTGGTTTTGTAATAATTATCCCCCAAAATGATAGCAAATGAAAAAGTAAATTGCTAACAAGAACTCTGCTTTGAGGGGGAAGGGATGTTTAACAAAATGTTTAACATAAATGCTCTACTGTTAATTAATTGCAGTGAACAGAAATGGATTAGATATTCTGGTAAAGAAACAGCGGTAGATTGGACTACAAATAGGACACATGTATATGACAAGGGGCACACCTTAGCACAGGTGCATAAATAGATTAATGTAGAGGTGAGATACTTGACTATAACAAGTAAGTAGTACTAAAAAGCGAACAGTGGCAATGTTAATATATAACAAGATATAAGTGAAAATTTATTATGAGACAGAAGGACTTATGTACCACATTTTGATGGTAGATGGAACAATTTTTAAAGGGAGTAAAGAGCCAGAAGACCGAATTCTGGGCTGACCAGGGGACCCGCATACTTTGAGAGCTCTTTCGAACAAGGCAGGTTTGGTGTCCAGGTAGCCGAGTGGTAGGAGTCTGGTGAGTGAAATACCACCCCGGGCCAGCACCCCACCCCCACCCCACGCATTTGTCCTGAGCCGGGGCCTCGGTGATCCAGGACATGATTCGTGGGACACCGCGGGTCACTAAGCCCCCACCACCGGAGCCGAGACTAGCTATAGCCCCACTCCATCCCCAGACCAGGACCCCGTGCCCAGAGTTGCTTGCCTGCTCTGCCCAGACACTCGCAGCAGTGGCGGGGCCCACTACAGCAGCTGCCCACTTGTGGGACCCCACTAGGAGAGAAGCTTCCCTTATCTTCTGGTCCCCTCTCCACAAGTGGCAGCAATCTGCCCCTGGGCCCACGTCCCTCCCTCCATGCATCCAATTCCTGGGTAACTGACCTGCAATCTAGTGGGGGCTGCCTGGGCGACCTCCACAGGGGACCATTCACCCCCACTGCTGCATGGGACCTTTCCACCGGCACCCAGTTTGCCGGCACCCCACCCCAGTCAGCCTAGCTCCTGCTCCACTCCTGGCCCGGAAAGCGGAGCTACACACTTCCCGCTGGTGCCAAACCTGCTTCTATCCCAAAGACTATGTATCCTCCAGAGTCCCTGCAGGCTGGCCTGCTCCTGGAGCACTAAATCCACCTGCCGTGGAACAGTGGGCGTGCCTGCCCACTGGGAGTGCAAGCGGCAGGGCTCTGCATGCTTGCCAGAATGACCGTGTCCTCCCTGGTGTGCTGAGGGGTTTCCAGCGCCCAGCAGCTCCGAGCTCTGAGCCTACCACACAGTGCGCTTCCCTCAGGGCGAGGGCAATCACCATTGCCGGCTGCTTCCTGCCAGAGCTGCCGCTGGAGCCCGCGCCCTTCACAAGGCCGGCAGCTCAAGCAATAAACACCTGCCTGCTAGGGAGCCTGGGAAGTGGCTTTGAGGTCTGCGCGGAGCTGTCTGTGTTTTTCAGCTGGCTCTCATCACTGTCTTGCCCCGCAGGATCCCCAGCGCCAGCTTCTAAGCCTGCCCCAGCCCTGTCCAGCTGGCATAGCAGGCGGGCGCTGTGGCCTGTGCCTCCCCCAGCACCCCTTGAGGGACCAGTCTTTTCTGGCTGGTGTAGGAGGCTCATCACTGTGGGGCTTCCCCCGCCTGCGTAGTCTCTGCCCACATGCTCAAATCTACAGGCCTGCAGGGACCTGGGAGGGCTTGCTGATCTGAAGAGCATTTTCCCCTCACATAGCCCGGTTCCTGAGTCCAGATCAGCACCACGTCCATAGCAGCGAGGCCTCACCCACCTCTGCCTTCTATTAGGCATCCCTGGATCTTGAAGGGGGAAAAAGTGTGTGTGTGGGGG
>NW_022111359.1:7765048-7765690 GCF_000313985.2 Echinops telfairi | reverse complement strand
ACAGAGGAGGTAGCAGAAGCCACACACAAGGTCACAGAATTTACGTTAAGGCTTGAGAAGGCAGAGAACCATATAAGTGACCTCGAGGACACTCAAACAGACCTAAGCAAGCAAGAAAGACAGTCAGATAGGAAAATTAAAGAAACAAAGATAGCCTGAGATCAATGACAGGTGCTTTGAAGAGGAATAATATTCAAATTATCGGTCTACCTGAACTCAACACAACACACAAGTCGACAGCTTGGATAGCAAAGGAATTTCTGGAAGAAAACTTTCCCACCCTAACAATGGAGAACCAGGCATTCATACAGGAAGTAGAAAGGACGCCAGCTAGACTAGATACCAAGAAGATCACACCAAGATATATAATAGTAAAATTATCCAACTTCGAGGGAAAAGAAAAAATTGTAGGAGCAGCAAGAGAAAGAAGACAGTCATACAAAGGAGCGCAGGTAAGAATATGCTCAGACCTATCAGCAGATACCATGAAGAGGAGAGAATGGAGCAACATCTTCCAAAAACTGAAGGAAAAAAGAGCCTCCCCAACAATCCTGTACCCTGCCAAGTTATCCATTAAGATAGATGGTGAGATAAGGGACTTTCAGGACAAGGAAAGACTCAAAGAATATGGTGCAAGACAAA
>NW_022111359.1:7752259-7753761 GCF_000313985.2 Echinops telfairi | reverse complement strand
ATTGTGATAAGAGTTGTATGAGCCCCAATAAAATGATTAAAAGGAAAAAGAACCAGAAGACCTGCATAATGTTAGCCATTTGGACTTAACAGATGTAAAGCACACCACTCAACAGTAGCACAGTACACACTCTACTTCATTGCACATGTGTTTGGTGTCGACTATTTTTAGACACAGAAAATTTAATTAAGTTTTTAAAAATTGAAACTTGTGTCTAATCAGACCATAATAGAATGAAGTTACAAGTCAATAAGGAAAACCAAATAAATTTATGGAAATTGAAACACAAAATTACAAATTCATTGAGTTATAAATGAAACCAAAAGGAATACATAGAATCTTATATTTTTAATAATAATGTAGTTAAAGGTGAAAATCATTACTTGGGTCTTGATCCTAGAGTACATATCATTTTAGTAGCTTGTGCAACAAAATGGGAAGGCTATTTAATGTGCTTTGCTGCAGACCCAAATATGATGGTTTAATTGCAGAAAACACTTGGGATTGAGCTGTGTGTTGGCCTACTTTATTCACAGACCATTCTTGTTGAAAGAATAAGCAGACAGGTGATGACTATATCAACATAGTCATTTGGCAGGCATGTTCTCAAACTGCCTGTTCCTTCAAATAAACAACTGGCAGAATGTAATGTAATGACAAAATGTAAATTACTTTGCAGAAAAGATTGTGGATACCACTTTCTTGCCACCAGCTTCTTCTGTTGAGATAGATGGTGACATTAACTTATGAACTTTTTGAGTAGTGGCATGCAAACATTTAGAAGTAATATATATTACATTACTTGGTGAACCAATATCTTCCAGATGTTACTAAAAATCCATTATAAATGAATGAGTCCACCAGATTTTAATGTAATAGTATAAAACAACTATTGGTGAAACTACCATTTGTTGAGTTTGGGTGTTTTATCTGAGTTATACTCAGTTATTAAAATCTATACTCTAAAATATACCCTGAAGTGGTCTTAAAAATAAAGTTGCCTGCCTGAGCATTATGCTATTTTAACACCAGTCTCTGTGGAATCAAATTAAAAAAAAAAAACTAAAAAATAAAAAATTTTATGGGGTAATTAGTTTGTTAATGAAAAAGGGGACAAATGGTTGTACAGCTGCAAAAACAAGTACTATCACCAAATTGTAAATGTAAAAAAAATTTACTATGTATGCTCTCAACAAAATAAAATTAAGAAAATCTTCCCTTTTCAACTATTTGTGTAAGAACAAGGTTTACAAACATTAAACTGCCACCTCACTGAATTTCATTGGAAGAAAAACGTTTTTACATATTTATCAGTGTATGACAGAGGGTAAACATCTCAAGTGATAATATGTAGTGCTATTGTGAACGCAAAAAACCCAAAACGATCATATCATGGAGGTGAGCACACATACGATTTTTTGTTCTTTGATGCCTGATAACTGATCCCTTCGGCACCTCGTGATCACACAGGGTAGTGTGTTCTTCCATGTGGGCTTTGTTGC
>NW_022111359.1:7748991-7750512 GCF_000313985.2 Echinops telfairi | reverse complement strand
GTATGTATGGATTGTGATAAGAGTTGTATGAGCCCCTAATAAAATGATTTTTTTAAGTGGCAAATAAAAACAAAAGAAAACAAAATTCACTGCTAGTGGGTCAGTTCTGCCTCATAGTGACACAATGGGACAGAATAGAAATACCTCTGTGTGTTTCTAAGACTGTAAATCTTTATGGGGTTAAAAAGCCAAATGTTTTCTGGTGGTTTTGAACTGCTCACCTTGAGGTTAACAGGCCAACCTGTAACCTTCTATCAGAACTCATAGGTTACATTAGGTGGCAACAAGTTTGTTCCAAAAGAATGAAACATTGCTCAGTGTAGCTCCATCCTCACACTCATTCCTATGTCCATTACTCCACCTAGTATCAATCCATCTCATTGAGAGGCTTTCTCTTTCTCAGTGACTGTCCACTTTACTAAACATGGTGTCCTTCTCCAGGGACTGGTACCTCAAGCATAATATATTCAAAATAAGTGAGATGAGTTTTACAACCCTCACTTTTAAGGAGCATTCGGGCTGTGCTTCCTCCAAGACAGATTTGCTTGCTCTTGTGGCAGTCCATGTTACTTTCAGTATTCTTAATCAGCACCATAGTACAAATGCCTGCTTCTTTTCTTTGAGCTTCCATAGTCAATGTCCAACTTTCACATGAATGTAAAGCAATTGAAAATACCATGGCTTGCGTCAGGTGCACTTCGTTCTCCAAGTAGCATACTCGCTGTTCAATACTCCAAAGAGGTTTTGTGCAGGAGATTTACCCAATGCAATGAGTCTCTTGATCTCTTAACTGCTGCTTCCAGGAGTATTGACAGTGGCTGCATTAAGATGAAATCCTGGAGATTTTAATATTTTCTTGTTTTATCATGATGTTAATTACTGGTGTTGATGTGTGGGTTTTGGTTTTCTTCGCACTGAATTGTATTCCATACTGAAGGCTGCAATACTTGATGGTCATCAGCAAGGGCTTCAAATTCTCCTCACTTTATGCAAGCAAGATTATGGCATCTGCATATAGCAGGTTGTTAATAAGCCTTCCCACAATCTGATACAGCATTTTTTCATATAACACAGCTTCTCTGATTATTTCCTCAGCAGACAGATTGAAAATGAGTTATAGTGGCTCTGTAGAACAGAATAGAATTGTCCCTTTGGATTTCTGAGAACTTAAATCTATGGCAACCAGAAGCCTCCTTTCTCCCTCAGAGTCATTGGTGGCTTTCAATAGTTGACCTAGTGGTGGTAGTGTAGTGCATAGTCCACTCTGCCACCAGGGCTTAACTCAATGACACTGAGTAAAGTTATGTAAAACATGATATATTCTTGCACACACAAATATGTAAATTTTAGATAGAGATCATAACAGAAATGATTATTTCTGTTGTGAATATTTTACTTAAAATTTGAAGGAAAAGAATGAGGATGTTTTATAAAATATGAAAGATTTAAACTAAGCCACTCAACAATTAAGACAATGGAATAAAGACCTTTATAATAATGTTGCTGTTAGCTGCTGGTCTC
>NW_022111359.1:7731652-7747961 GCF_000313985.2 Echinops telfairi | reverse complement strand
TGTAATCGGTTCCCTCTTTCCTACCCATTCTCCCTATATCTCCCTCCCTGCCCTTTATTCCCACCCCTCATCCCCCCACCGTACTCCCCCAGGAACCATTATTCTAGTTCTTATCTCTATAGCTTCGTCTATCTTCAGTTTGATATACTGAAAAACAGAACAACATAGAACAACAATTCAAGATAGAGTGTTCTACACTCATGAGCTAAATTACCTCCCTCCCACTTCACTCCCTTCCTAAAAATCCAAACCTGTTGCCATTGAGTCAATGTTGACTGCTGGTAACCCCATGTATGTCAGAATATGGTGGAACTATGTATGACAGTGCAGAACTGTTTCATTGGGTTTTCAAAGGCTGTGATAGCTGAGAAGTAGAGTAGCAGATATTTCTCTTAAGCTTCCTCTAAGTAAATTTGTATCATCCAAGTATTGGTTAATTGTCTAGCACTAAGCTATTTTCACCCACCAGAGACTCAAATAGCAGTCTCAAACATGCTCAGTAAGTTCTTCCCATCACTCCACCAAGATTGCTTGTTCTAATGCCTTTCGTGTCACTGAATTCAAGGGACATATTTTTTCAGCATTCATTTTACTTGACCCGATAGCATCCCAATGTCTTGAAATAGAACTTTCTCTATTGCCACAGCACACTCAATGCCACATAGCCAGTTACAGGAGATATGTCAAGACAGATGATACAGCTTTATTTTCTTTTGGGCTACTTTGAGACTCCAAGTACAGGGATTATAGTGATGGAATGGGTTTTTTGTAGCCAAAACACATTCCTGTGGGAGAATCTCTTCCTCTCAAAGCTCAATCAGTAATGAGGAAAACTCTTCTAAATAAAATAGAAGCACAGTGGGAGTCAAGCAATCTATCTGGCTCCAAAGCGGCCTGCCTGGATACACAGTTACCATAGATCTTTCCTTTCTGCCATTTGCTCGTTACCCGAAGAGAGCTAAGGGGCTTGGAGAGTAGAACATCAGAAGATCAATTTAATTAATGAGAAATCATCCCCCAAGGCTTGAGACACCATAAATACTTCCTTGGGACCCTCACTAGTAGTTCATTTATATCCGGCCAGGGGAAGAGAACACTGATACCTCTTACACACATGAGTCAGCGATGACTTCATGACAGATTTCCTATCCCTGTCATTCCTTGTGGCAGGGACAGTATTCCACCTCCGGAGGCGAAAGAGGGTGTACAAACATTTCCTCAGTGATGTCAGCTGTATGTGCGATGCTGTCCTAATGAGTTCTCTGGGACAAGGACGATTAAGAAAGTGGCAAAGGAAGGAGCAGAGGGTAACATAATTGTTAAGGTCTCATAATATTTAAAATATTTTTTTCTTCAATTTACTTTCCGAGCTGTTTATGTCTCTGTAAGTTTCCAGGGCAACTGCTTTTGTGCTTTTGTGCAACCTCCAATCTGGAAACCGGTGTCTTTCTCAATGGCACTAGAAGCTGGCCTTCCCTCTAGTATCATCTTTTCTTGAATTTTCTAATCCGATCTTTTCTCTAGAGTTTTCAGACCATCTTCTAGTCCTCTTAATTCTTCTTCATTGTACTCACTCATAATGGCAAATGGAGCAGGAAGGCTCCTCTTTTTCCTGAGCAGGGGTTTCTGGGTTTGAATTGTTGACATTTGGGTAGCAACCCAACATGTAACCCATGATGGCCCTAGGGCTCTTGTTAACTACAGAGTGGAATCTAAGGCAGCAGCATCAACACCACCTTGGAACTTGTTAGGCACCCTAATGATTAATTCCCACCCAAGACCGTCTGAGGGTGGCCCCAGAAATTCATGTTAACAGCTTTACTAGATGATTATTTTTCTTTCCCCTTCTATTTTACAGCAACTTCTATTCTCTTTCTCCTTCTATTTTAAAGAAACTCCTTTTGCTACAATACTCAAATTCAAAAAGGGATGTTAATTCTTTTTAGAGTGTTAGGAAACTCAAAGCTTCTTTTCATTGATTATTTTCTTCAAATCACTGTATATTTTAGTTATATATATGTATGTATGTATGTGTATGTATGTATATATGTATGTATGTATGTGTGTATATTGCTTGTTTAATTGTTTATATAGAATATATATGTGTATATATATATAGAATACACATAAAGAATATATATATATATTCTCTCCTCTGCTTCATCTTTCCCTTCCACCTTCCCTTCAAACCCTCCTGGTCTTGCTGTAGTCTTCAAAGCCTTCTTCTTTTGGTATGAAAACAATTTTTCTTAGTTTGATTTTTTTTTACAACCATGGTGTCATGCAGTATTTTTTGTGTGTGAGATAGACCAGTGGGTAGGCATAATAGCTTCCAAATTCGCCATGTCATAAGGTGTTTGACAGTTTCATTTTTGTTTCTAGAGATGTATTATATTCCAGTGTACGTATAAACCAGAGTTTATTTATCCAGTCCTCCACAAACGGGCTCTTTGCTTGTTTCCATCATTTTGCTATTGTAGATAGCGCTGCAATAAGCATGGATGTGCATCTATCTCTTCATGCTTTGTTCTTTATTTCTTTAGGGTTTATACTGAGTGATTCCAGGGTTGTATGATATTTATATTTGATTTGTTTTAAGAAACGCCATATTGATTTCCATAGTTCAAGTTTGCCAAGTTGTTCTGATTCAACAGAGATATTAGATTTCAGTTAGTAAGTCATTAATAAGTGTCAAGAACTTTGCATGCCTTATCTAGTATAATCCTCAAGACAAGAGTAAAGGTATTGGCTCTAGAGGTAACTGAGTCACAAGACCCCAGAGTTGGAAGCAGTGGAGTGGGGATTTGAACCAAAGCTCTCTGACTTCAGAACTGTGCAGTTGTTCTAGTCTAGGACTCTCGTTCCAGGTGACCCTGATGAATGCTAAATTTTAAAAACCTCTGTTTCAGCAACGTACCTGCTTCTTCATTTCTCCCCCATTGTTAACTGGTTTGTACTGCATTGAATACCTTCTTTTATTCATTCAATATATACAAATGCCCTATCTGTGCCTGGTATTGTTTCATATTGTTATTAGAATTGCTTATAGATTCCTCTCCTTTCTCCCATCTTTCGTACATGTGGTTTGTAGATATGTAAAAAGCTGATGGTGCTTATTAGTGCTAATTGTGTTTAAGCTGGGAGAAATTTGTTTTCAATTTCTTAAGATTATGTATCATTTATTTTTTTGTCTTATGCAATTATTTTTTCTAATTAGTAAAAGAAATGTTAGTACTTATGGTAACAGGTGGTATACTTACCCCTTCCAGCTTTTTGCTTGTTTAATTGTTTTCTAGGGCTTAATGATGGATCTGGTTTAAAATTTGGTTTAATATAGCTATTCTACATTATCTTTAGAATGTCTTTCCAGTGTGTATGACAGAAATTCTACTGTTTCTTTCCATCCATGCTATTAAGTTCTACTACATGTACTTTAGTTTATGATGGATTCATCATGCGTCAGAGTTGACTCCATGACAAGGGGTAACTTGTAAAGAAGCCGAGTGCTGCCAATTGGTAAGTAAACCCTTGTGTGGTGCATGACAAGGGCAGGGAGATTGGAAGGAACCAACATGTACCAAACCTGTGGGACATTGTGTTCTTTATCTTATGACAGTAGAAGAAAGCTTACCCAGGCTCTTAAGATGGCACTGTGGATGTTAGCAATCATTCATTAATTTGTTCTCTTCAGTTAGATACATTTTGTAGTTTCCTAAAAAGTGACCACTTCCATAAGTTTTAAATCCTAGCACTCATGTATATATAATGCCAAAATGCTGTCAAGTCAATTCTGACTCATAGGGACCCACTCAGTAGGACAGAGTGATACTGATGTTAGGATTGTAAATCTTTTGGGGTGCAGACAGCTTAATCTTTCTCCCTCTGAGCAGCTGGTAAGTTGAACTCCTGACTTTGCAATCAGCAGCCCAATGCTTATCCAAAACACGACCAGGGATCCTTACTTGTATGTAATACCAAAACCAAACCAGACCCACTGCTACTGAGTCAATTCCATAACAGTGACCATATGCAATGCATCCAAGACCATAAATCTTTATAGAGACAGTATAGCTTCATTTTCCTCTGGGGGGTTTGGAATGCTGAACTTATGTTTAAAAGTCAATCAATAGTCCACTACCCCACTAGACCTCTTCGTTGTTGTTGTTAAGTGCTGTCAAATTGGTTCAACTCACAGCAACCATATAGACTACAGAACAAAACACTGTTTCTGCCCCATGCTCAAAATTGTTGTGATGTGTGAGCTCATTGTTTCAGTCACTGTGCCAATCCATCTTGTCAAAGATCTTCCCCTTTATTTTTGTTAAATTTAATTATTTTTAGATCATTTTAATGAGGGTTCTTATAGCTCTTATCATAACCCATACATCCATCCATTGTGTCAAGCACATTTTTATATATGTTGCCACCATTATTTCAAAAAATTTTCTTTCTACTGAGCCCTTAATGTCAGTTCTTCCTCCACCCCCTCTCTCATGAACCCTTGATAATTTCTCTTTTATTTTAATGTCTTACACTGATTGCTGTCTCACTTCATCCACTTTTCTGCTGTCCGTCCCCCTGAGAGGGGGTTATATGTCGATCATAGTGATCGGTTCCACTTTTCTACTCTCCCCACCCCACCTTCCTCTTCCCCTACTGGTATTACTACCCTCATTATTCATCCTGAGGGGTTTATCTGTACTGGATTCCCTGTGTTGCGAGCTCTTATCTGTACCAGTGTACATGCTCTGGTCTAGCAAGATTTGTAAGGTAGAATTGGGGTCATGATAGTGGGGGAGGGCATTAAAAAACTAGAGGACAGTTGTATGTTTCCTTGGTGCTATATTGAACCCTGACTGGCTCATCTCTTCCTTGTGACTCTTTTGTAAGGGGATGTCCAATTGTCTACAGATACAGATGGGCTTTGGGTCTCCACTCCATCATATCATTCACATTGATATAATTTTTTCGTTCTGGATCTTTAATGCCTGGCACCTGATCACATTGACACCTCATGCTTACACAGGCTGGTGTGCTTCTTCCATGTGGCCTTTGTTGATTCTCAGCTAGATGGATACTTGTTTATTTTCAAGTCTTTAAGACCCCACACGCTATATTTTTTTGAAAGTTGGGCCATTAGCTTTCTTCAGACCTTCCTCTTTTTTGCTGCTCCTCTATTTCTACAAATATGATATCCTTCTCCAGGGACTGTTCTCTGCTAGCATCCCCAAAGTACTTGGAATGAAGTCTTGCCATCCCTGCCTCCAAAGAATATTCTACTTGTACTTCTTCCAAGACTGATTTGTTGTCAGTCCAGGATACTTTCAATATTTTTCACCAGCAGTATCATTCAAATACATCAATTCTTCATCAATCTTCCTTCATCAAACTCCAACTTTCACATACATATGAGACAATTGAAAATATCATGGCTGGACTCAGATACACCTTAGTCCTCAAAGTAACATAATTGCTTTTCAACACTTTAAAAAAGTCTCCTGCAGCAAATTACTCAATGCCATACATTATTTGATCTCTTGACTGCTGCTTTCATATGTACTGATTGTGGATTCAAACAAATTGAAATCCTTGACAACTTCATTCTTTTCTCCATTTATTCTGTAGTTTCCACTGGTCCAGTTGTGATAAGTTTGGTCTTTACATTGAGTTGTAATCCATATTGAAGGCTACAATCCTTGAAATTCATCAGCAAGTGCTTCAAGTCCTCCTTACTTTCAGCAAGCAAGGTTGTTAATAAGCCTTCCTCTGATTTTAATGCCACATTCTTTATGTAGTTCAGATTCTCTGATGACTTGTGCAGGATACTGATTGAATAAATATGGTGAGGATACAGCTTTGACACACACCTTTCCCTGACATTAAACACTAGTATTCTCTTGTTCTGCTTGCACAATTATCTCTTGATCCATGTACAGGTTCCACCTGAACACAATTAAACGCTCTGGAATTCCTATTCCTCTAAAGGCTATCTGTAGAGTTTTTTTTAATGATCTACACAGTTCAATGGCTTGGCATAGTCAAGAAAACACAAGTAAACACCTTTCTGACATTCTCTGCTTTCAGACAAAATTCACCTGCCATCAACAATGATATCCCTACTTCCACATGTCTTCTGAATCTGATCTTAACCTCTGGCAATTCCCTGTCAATGTACTGCTCTTACCATTCCTCAATGATCTTCAACAAAATTGTACTTGCTCATGTTGCCAATAATATTTTTCTATAATTTGTGTTCTGTTGTGTCGCCTTTCTTTAAAGTTAGCACAAATATGGATCTCTTCTAGTGAGTTGACCAAGTTGCTCTCTTTCAAATTTCTTGGCATAGAAAAGTGACTACTTCCAATATTTCATTAGCTTGTTGAAACATTTCAATTGCTATTTCAAGTCATAGAGCCTGGTTTTTGCCTAATGCTTTCAGTGAAGCTTGAACTTCTTCATTCAATACTACTGGTTCTTGATCATATGGTACTTCTTAAAATGGTTGAAGGTCAACTATTTCTTTTGGTACAGTGAGCCAGTGTATTCTTTTCACCTTCTTTTGATGCTTCCTGCATCATTGAATACTTTGCCTATTGAATCTTTCAATATTGTAGCATGAGGCTTGAGTTTTATCGAGTTATTTCAGTTTAAGATATGTTGAGTGTGTTCTTCCTTTTTGATTTTCCAACTGTAAGTCTTTTCACATTTCATTATAATATTTTACTGTTTTCTCAAGATGCCCTTTGAAATGTTCTGTTCAGCTTTTTTGCTTCATTATTTCTTCCATTTGCCTTCACTAGCTATGATTTTTGACCTTTTATTTTGACATAATCTTAGATTTATAGAAGAGTTCTAAGAGAAGCACAAATAGTTCTCCAAAGCAACATTTTAATGCCTTATCTACCTGTTCTGTCTTCTTCTTCTCTACATTGCCCTTTTCCCACTCCCCCTCTTTTTCTATTTCTTCTCCTCCTCATTCTCCTTCTTCTTGTCTCTCTCATAATTTATCTGAATGCTTTGAGGGTAATCGGATTTCAGATACAGTACCCCCTTTCCTTTTAATGTTTAGTATTTCCTATAAACAGTGGATTTTATCTTGCTTGGATCAACAATCAATGCTTATGTGAGTATCAGTCATGACATCAAAAGATTCATTACATTAGATAAATCTGCTGTGTAAGACTTCTTTAAAGTATTGAAGAGCAAGGATGTTACTTTAAGAACTGTGGTGTGCTTGATCCAACCCATGGTGTTTTCAATTTCCTCATATGCTTGTGAAAGTTAGATATGAAATAAGGAAGACGGAAGAAATATAGATACATTTGAATTGTCATGCTGGGGAAGAATAGCGAAAGTACTGTGAAAGTAAAAGTAAAAAGTAAAAGGACAAACCAATCTGTCTTGTAGGAAGTATGGCCACAGTTAGCTTTAAGAATGGCTAGACTTGAGCTCATATACTTTGGACATGTTGTCAGGAGAGAGCAGTCCTTGGGAAAGGACATCATTTTTGGTGAAGTGTAGGCATCAGTAAAAGAGGAGGCTCTGAAGGAGATGGATAACACCACGGCTGCAACAATGGGAGCAATTCTGAGGATGGCGTGGGATTGGGCAGTGTTTTGTTCTGTTAGGCATAAGGTAGCTATGGGATGGAACTGATTCTCTAGCACGTGACAACAGAACATTTCTGAGTGTCTTCTGACATTTGCTTTGGTCTTTTTCTCCTGTATTTGTAATGACCTGTTGCTTTCATCCTGAATTATGCCCTCCCACAGTTCATCAGGTCTTCTGTCTTTAGTGTTCAATGTGCTAAATCTGTTCTTGAGCCTTTCTCAAAATTCAGGTGGGATAGACTAGGCAGTGTTCCCTTCTGTGGTGCACGGGGTTATTATTGTTTGGAATCAACTCAATGACACCTAACAAGAGCGAAAATTATGACATTGGCTTATGAAACTACATTAAGTAAAAATGCAGACATTAGTGTTGACATAACACTATTATAAAATCTACAGAGATAAACTTTATTTCAATAATTTTATGGATAGTATTGATTTGGGTTGTTGTTAGGTACCATTGAATTATTTGTAACTCAGAGCAACCCCGTCTACCACGGTGAAACACTGCCCAGGCTGTGCCATTCGCACAGCCATTGCTGTGGTTAACATGAACATACTCGGTCAATTCCTTGAGCTTTTCCCACTTTTAGTGTAACTGAGGGCAAAAGAACATTGAATAAGGAAGACCAAAGAAGTATCAATGTATTTGAATTATGGTACCAGTGAAGAATTTTGAAGGAACCACGGATTGCCAGAAGAAAAAAATAGAACTGTTTTGGAAGAAGTGCAACCAGAATGCTACACAGGGATGATTCGACTTCAGATCATATACTTTGGACAAGTTATTAGGAGAAATCAGTCCCTGAAAAGACATCATGATTGGTAGAGGGTCATTGCCAAAGAAGAAGACTATCAACAAGATGGATTGACTCAGTGGCAGCAACAATGGGCTCAAACATAAGAACAAGTGGGAGATGGCTAAGGACAATATTTCGTTCTGTTGCACTTAGGGTAGCTATGAGCTAGAACTAACTCGATGGTACCCAACAAAAACAGCAATAACATAGCAAAAGTTAAGTCCAGACTGTTCATTTCATTTGGTTGATGCATCTCTTTCATGTCCTTTATTCTGGAGCAGCCTCTAGATGTTCTTTGTCTTTTATAGCATTAGCATTTTTCAGGGCATAGGTCAAAGTATTGCACAGAACATTTTTAATTTAGATTTTTCTAGTCTTCACTACTCTTTAGATTGAGGAGATGCATTTTGTATAGCAATCCCACACTAGTGATATTTTATCCTTTTCATTACATCCTGTCAAAGGTATGTGATGTAGATTTGTCCCGTTATTGAAACTCCATGACAGTAGTGTTATAAAATAAACATTTAAGAAAGACAATTGGGATTAGAGACTCCATTTTTCAGGGTTTCAACAAATTTATAAGTAGATAGATATCCAAGTGTTAGAATGACTGGCTCTATAATAATTTGAGTAAAATTAATTGTCAAAATTGATATTATATACAACATGCCAGATGGCTATTAATTATTTTTTTTCTTTATAGAAACATCAGCTACATGGAAACAGAAAACCAAACAGGAGTTTTAGAGTTTATCCTCCTTGGAATTTCTGATAATGCAGAATTGCAACCCCTCATATTTGGGATTTTCCTGACCATGTACCTGGTCACCATGCTTGGGAATCTGTTCATCATCCTGGCTGTTTGCTCTGATCCCCATCTCCACACCCCTATGTATTTCTTCCTCTCTAACCTGTCCTTGGCTGACATCTGTTTCAGCACCACCATAGTCCCCAAGATGCTGATGAACATTCATTCTGACAACAAAATGATCTCCTATCTGGACTGTTTTGCTCAGGTCTTTTTCACCATGCTTTTCCCTATTCTGGACACTGTACTCCTGACTGTGATGGCCTATGACCGGTTTGTGGCAATTTGTCACCCTCTGCACTACACACTCATCATGAGCCCTCGCCTCTGCTGCCTGTTGGTGTTTATTTCCTGGTTCATTGGCATCATGATATCCCTCCTCCATATTTCTTTGATGATGCCTCTGAGCTTCTGTAGATGTAGTGAAATTATACATTTCTTCTGTGAACTGCACACGATTCTCATGTTGGCCTGCTCGGACACCCTCCTGAACAGTATTTTGATGTATTTAATGACTGGTGTGCTGGGAGTTATTCCCCTTTTGGGGATCCTTTTCTCTTACTCACAAATTATTTCATCCATCAGTAAGATGTCCTCAGCTGGGGGGAAACAAAAGGCATTTTCTACTTGTGGCTCTCACCTCTCAGTTGTTTCTCTGTTTTTTGGGACAGGTGTGGGTGTCTACTTCACTTCTGCAGTGACTAACTCTTCCACGTTAGTCGCAATCGCTTCGGTGATGTACACTATAGTTACCCCCATGCTGAACCCCTTCATATACAGCATGAAGAACAAGGATGTCAAGGGGGCCCTGTGGAGGCTGCCCAGCAAAATAGTCTCTTGTCTGTGATGGACCCACTGGCCCCAGGACTAAGAAGATTTGTCACTACCAATGGCAAGTAAATTGATCCTGAAGTAGATGAAATTCCTACTCCTGGATACCTGAAACCATCTTATTATTTTACTTGATTGTGGTGTTTATATAACTTTGTTCTCATAATCTTTACATATTTTTTAACAATTTCTCTGATGATTCTTATGCCCTACACTCTGCTACAAAACTATGCCCAATGACTTTTACTATTATACCTTGAGTAATTCTAAGATTGTCTTTCCATTTGTTTGTGATCTGTGTGGCATCTTTCTCAATTGCATGCATGTGAGTTCTAAACTTCATTTTGAAGGATTTCCATAGTTTTGCTTTTGCAAGTATTAGTACAGATTCTTAAACTAATGATATTATTCACCCTAATTTACTTCTATGTATTTGCATGTCAATATTTCTTGTTTATGTGTGAGACTCACCAACAGTGTTTTTTTAATTGAATAAAGTATGATTAAAACACATAACAAAAATAGCTGTTGTTAGTGTTTGTCATTCTTTAAGCATGTGCTAAATACTCTGCCTGTGTTATATCATGTAATCTCCCTAACAGGCACTATTACTGTCCTTGAGATATTACTTGTTGAATCAATTCCAAATCATGGCAACTCCACATGGGTCAGAATGAAACTATTCTCCAGAGGGTTTTTGATGGCTGATTTTCTGGAAATAAAGTACAAAGCCTTCCTTCCAATGCTTATTTGGTACTCAAACCTACAACCTTTTTGTTAGTGACTGAGCATGTTATCAGATCCCACCTCTCTGTTGTTTGTTATGCTTTTAGATGTTCAAGTTGGTTCTGATTCATAGCAACCCTATGTACAGTAAAACAAAACACCGGCCAGCCCTGCACCATCATCACAATTGTTCTTAAGTTTGAACCCATTGCTGCAGCCACTTTGCCAATCCATCTTGTTGAGGGCTTTCCTTATTTTTTGCTGCCCCTCTCCTTTACAAAGCATGATGTCCTTCTGTAGGGACTCGTCTCTCCTGATATGTACAAAGTGTATGAGAGGAAGTCTCCTCACCCTGGCCTCTGAGAAGCATTTTGACCATAGTACTTCCCAAATATATTAGTTTGTTCTTTTGGTGGTCCGTGGTATTTTCAATATTCTCCAGCACCATCCTTCAAATGCGTCAATTCTTCTTCTATATTATTTATTCAATGTCCAACTTTCACATGCCTATTAAGCATACCTTGCTCCTCTAAGTCTCCTCCCTGCTTCTTAACACTCTAAAGAGGTCCTGTGCAGCAGATTTGCCCCACACAACTTGTCTTTTTATCTCTTGACCGCTGCTTCCATAAGCCTCGGTTGTGGATCCAAGAAAGACAAAATCCTTGACAATTGAAACTTTGCTCCATTTATGATGTCACTTATTGGTCAAGTGTGAGGATCTTGGTCTTATTTGCATTGAGACATCACACATACTGAAGTATACCATCCTTGACCTTTATCAGTAACTTCTTCAAGTCCTCCTCATTTTCAGTAAGCAGGGTTATATCATCTGCATAATGCAGGCTGTGTCAAGTCCTGATGCCACATTCTTCTTCATACCATCCAGCTTCTCTGATTATTTGCTCAGTTTACAGATTGAAATATGGTGAGAAGATACAACCCAGACACATCTTTCCTGACATAAATCATTCAGCATTTCATGCTCTGTTTGCACAACAGCTTCTTCATCTGTGTACAAGTTCTGCAGGAAAAAAATGAAGTGTCCACCACTCTTTGACACCTGAGAACTGCCCTGGAATCCGCTGTGTAGTGGTATAACATTCTGTGTTATCCCAAAATACTGAAAGGTAATCTTGATCTCATTCTTTCTCTCTGTAACCTGGCACAAGAACTCCAGCATCTAAAGCAGTGGTCGTCAACCTTCCTAATGCCGCAACCCTTTTATAAAATTCCTCATTCTGTGGTGACACCCCCCCAACCATAAAATTATTCTTGTTGCTACTTCATAACTGTAATTTTGCAACTTTTATGAATCGGGCAACTCGTGTGAAAGGGTCGTTCAACCTCGAAAGGGGTTGTGACCCACAGGTTGAGAACTGCTGACCCAGAGCATAGATTCCAAAATGTACTTGCTCTACTGCCCCCTTTTCAGGGGGAAAAGAACCTCAGCGCTCAATGGCAATTAAAATTTTGCACCATAACCCTTAACCCAGGATCAAGTATATGTAGATATCTGCTTTTGCAGCCACTCTAGTTTGCTCCAGAGCCCTCTAGGGACAGCATCTTCTACTGCGGAAAATGTCCTACCCTAACTCTTTCTTAACAATTCTTAGATGCCCTCATTTGTTCACGAATTTATCTTTGATTAAACACATTAATTTCCCTATCTCTATCTTCATTTCTTCCTTCATCCTGCCCCTTGTGTTTCCGATTAGACACCTTTAAAAAAGAAGCCTACGTTACCCGGCTGTCAGATTTCAGTGACTAAAGACTGGAGTGAGGACATGGAGAGGAACAGGCAAAGGCCATAGACAAGCACAGCCTTTGCCTTCTTTGGTATCTTTTTCTTTTCCTCTGAGTATGTTCCAGGTGATTCAACCTCCCATGCTCCTTTCCTGTTGTTCTTAGTGGCTGTTGAGTTGATTGCATCTCATGGGGGCCCCATGTGTGTAGACTAGAACTGCTTCAAATGATGTTCAATGCTCGACTTCCAGCAGCAGCAGATCACCAGCCGTGTCTTCGGAGATGCCGTCAGTGTGACTGTCAACCTTTCAGCTTCAAGCCGGTCACTTGATTTCCATAAGAGCTTTTGTCTTTCCTCCCTCCTTCCCTCTTTCTTTCTCTCATCAGCCCACTCACCCACCCACCTCACCTCTGGAAAACCAACCCACATCCTATGTATCCCACAAAATTGTATCCAGATTAATTCCCATCTCTCAAATTTCGTCACCACTCAGACAGTTATTGGATGATTTCCTAAGTCTCCTTCTAGCCCCAGGCTCCCAGGAAAATCGAATGTCTTTGAATAAGTTACTACCATTCACTGGACCCCCATATTCCATATGCATGTTAGCATTTTATCTCTATGTTCCAAAGTTCCCTCAAATATAGAGATCTTATTTTTCTAAACCAGAGCTAAAAGAGAATAAAGGTATTAGATGAGTGTCCCAGCATTGAGTCAAAATTTTGAAATCTTTCATGTAACAGAATGACAGAAATAGGATTTCTAAATAATGTTAAGGCTTTTGTGCCCAATGCTTCCTTTGAAGAAGTAAAGTTGAGGAGAATCTACAGTCCAATATATATTTATTTTTCATATTCTTTCCTGTTTCAATTTCCTAGCTGACTTATCATCAACATGGAACCAGAAAATAAAACAAGCACTTTAGAGTTTTTCCTCCTAGTATTTTCCCAGGACTCAGAGAAGCAGTCCTTCATATTTGGAATGTTCCTGTCCATGTATGTGGTCACTGTTTTTGGAAACCTACTTATTACCACAGCCATCATCTTTGACTCACACCTCCATACCCCCATGTACTTCTTCCTCTCCAACCTGTCCTTGGCTGACATCTGTTTCACCTCTACCACCATCCCCAAGATGCTGGTGAACATCCAGACCCAGAGCATATCCATCACCTATGCAGGCTGCATCACCCAGATATATTTTTTCTTGGTATTTGGAGGCATGGACACATTTATCCTGACTGTGATGGCCTATGACCGGGTTGTAGCTATATGTCACCCCCTGCACTACCCAGTCATCATGAACCCCCGGCTCTGTGGTCTACAAGTTTTCATGCCCTGGTTCATCAGCTTGATGTATTCCCAAGGGCTGACTCTGTTGATGCTTCAGCTCTCCTTCTGCACCAACTGGATAATTGGTCACTTTTACTGTCAACTTGCTCATGTTCTTGCAATTTTCTGCTCTAATACACTCCTTAATTACATCCTACTATATATAGTAACTTGCCTCGTTGGTATTGTTCCCTTCTCTGAGATCCCATTCTCATATATACACTCAGATCATCTCCTCTATCTTGAGAATTCCATGGGCTGAGGGGAAGTACAAAGCATTTTCCACCTATGGATCTCACCTGTCTGTGGTTTCTTTATTCTATGGGACAGGACTTGGGGTCTGCATCTGTGTTGGATTATCATCCTCTTATGTAGTAGCATGGTTCCCTCAGTGATGTACACCATTGTCATCCCCATGCTGAACTCCTTCATTTACAGTGTGAGAAACAGGGATATCAAGAAGGCTGTGCAAAGACTTCTCAGGAGAACACTTTAAGTTCAATGATGGGAACATTATCCTTGGATTTTTATTGAGCCAGTATTGGACTAAAGAAAACCTCATTTTTAAGCACTAGGTGTCCCCGGGTGATATAAATAGATTGACTAAATATTTGGGATTCATACCTAACTAATGATATCTCAGGAGACACAAGGCAGAAATATACTTTCAAAGATCATAGCTTAAAATTTCTGTGGAGTGCAGTCCTTCCCCCCACACAAATGGGGTCATTATGAGCCAGAATTAACTCAGCAACAAATAACACCAACAACAATAACAGAGAATGTTATAGACTCAGAACCCTACTGGGGCAACTATTCATGTCCTATGGGATCGCTATGATTCTCAATAGACTTGGTGGCTGTGAGGATTTAAAAATCCATAATGGGTTAGAAAGCCCCCTCTTTCCCTGCCTGTTTAGCCGGCAGTTTCCAACTGCTAACTTTGAGGTTAGTAACCCAGCGTATAACCAATCTGCCACCAGGTCTCTCAGGGCTCCTTTATTTGGGAGAAACACGGGGGTTTCTATTTCCTTGAAGAGTTATAGTCTCAAAATTCACAGAGGCAGTGCTAGTCTGCTTTAGAGGGTTGCTATGAGTTGGGATTCACTTATGGCAGTGAATGTAGTTTGGTTTGGTTCTATTTTTGTTGTGATCCTCTGAGTAAGAAAGGTTAAACTTTAAGTATAATAATGTGTGACCACAGTATTCCTCAACAGATGGTATATGATACCTGGAAAATAGGTCTGGAAATTGTAACAATATTTTGAAATTAGATGTGTTTGGTAGAACTAAGAACTGGGATGGGAAATATATGTGGACTATTTCATGACTTTATTGGACAAGGTGAAAAACTGAAACTTTGACAGAGAGCTGCCAAGGTAAAACTAATTAGGGGGCCTACGCTCCAATACCTCTAATTTAGGAATCCAGATTTGACAAAATACAGCCATCGCAAGTGAATCCCCACAGTTGTTTGCAGTTTCTGGGTATGGGAATGGAGGGCAAGCCTGCATAAGGTTTCTATGTGTTTTGCAGACATCCTGAGTGATTAAAAGCTTAATATTTAACTTCAGTCTGTCCAACTGCTAGTTTTTCTGAGTAACACTCAGTACCTGTCTTTAGCCAGGAAGTTCAACACTATGACTGAAAATCCATGGCAGAACCCACCAGCCCAATTCTTGGCTTTATTTGTTTTTCTTTTTTCCTCTTCCTCATTTCCCGTTCAAGGGTAAAAGTGGACTGACTTTGTTCTGCTAATGAGCTGCAGAAAAAGGCATCTTTCAAATCCAGACTACTAAAGTAGATGGAGTAACTAAGATCTTTTAAGGCTATTCCTTGGTTATGAAAAGCTCAAGACAGAATAAAAACAAATGGTCCAATAACAACGACACAATGAAGCAAAGAAAAGCCTCAATTTATAACAAAACAGAAAATATTAAAAACTGAAGCATCATCTACACTGTCATATGCCTTTCCAAGTCAATAAAACACAAGTAAACATCTTGCTGGTATTCTCTGTTTTCAGCCAAGATCCATCAGACTTCACCAATGATATTCTACCCAAACCTCTGGAACCACTGCTACCTTTGTTGCTGAAACCACTATTGCACGGTTGTAGGATGATCTTAAGCAAAATATTACTTGCATGAGATATCAATACCATTGTTCTATAATTTGAGCATTCTGTTGGCTCACCTTCCTGTTGAATGGGTACAAATATGACTCTTCCAGTCAGCTGGCCAGATAGCTGTCTTCCAAATTTTCTGACACAATTGAGCGCTGCTAGGGCTTCAGTGTCGTTGGTTCTTGATTACATGCTACCTCTTGGAATGGTTGAATGGAGCCCTAGTGGTGTAATGGTGAGGCATTGGGCTGCAGTCAGCAAGATCTGTAGTTCAAAACAACCAACCCCTCCTTGGAAGAAAGACTGAGTTTTCTGCTCCCTTAAATAGTTA
>NW_022111359.1:7728155-7729233 GCF_000313985.2 Echinops telfairi | reverse complement strand
ATCAAGGGTTCATTAGGGAGGTGGGAGTGGGGAGGGAGGGGGAAAATGAGGAGCTAATGCCACGGGCTTAAGTGGAGAGCAAATGTTTTGAGAATGATGAGGGTAATGACTGTACAAATGTGCTTTATACAATTGATGCAAGTATGGATTGTGATAAGAGTTGTTTGAGCCCCTAATAAAACAATTAAAAAAAAAAAGGAAATACCAGTGACAAAGCTTCCAGAACCATAGCAACACAAGGTAACCCCAGCACGGCACACTGACTGACAAATGGTGGATCCAACTTGTTGTTCTGCATATATTACATAGTCTCCCATACTCAAGAGAAAAACCTATTGTCATATAATTGATTCTAATTCATAAGAACTCTATAAGACAAAGAAGAACTTCCCCCTTTGGGTTTCCAAATGCTTAAATCTTTATTCATCTGCAGAGTGACTGGTGGGCTCAAAAAACTGACCTTATTATTAGCAGCTCAATGTATAAACTACCATCATGGGGCCATATATAGTTGCCCTCGGAAGTCCCTTATTACCTATATTTTTTCAAATATTTTTTACCTTTTTTTGTTTTATCCTGTAACGTGTGGTTCTGACATGGAAAGGCATATATATGGAAGGGGTGAGGGCAATTTAGTGTCAAAATGACCTCATAGCAACTTTAATATTTTGAAGGTCTCATTCTTTCTTCTTCAAATTATTCAGTATATAGTTCAGAACACCTTTTTATATATTGAAGTCAATGGGTAATTCAGAGGTGAGGTTGACGCCAAGCTTCTTTATAAAAAAATCCCTAACTTTTCTTATAGGAATTTCTGTTCGCATTTGGCATAGTTGTGCCATCTTATAACAAGAGTGGAACATTTTAATCTGTTTAAATTCTGACAGAACATTTGACTCTCTGTTTATTGTACCAACCCCACTAATCATCAGTTGATCCATAATGTCCCTATAGAACAGTGTGGAACTTCTCCTGTGGGTTTCTGGCACTGTAAATCTTTGCCGGAGTAGAAAGTCTCATCTTTCTCTTGCAGAGTGGCTCTGGGGATCAAGGAGCTGACTTTCTGGCACACTATGCC
>NW_022111359.1:7719067-7727550 GCF_000313985.2 Echinops telfairi | reverse complement strand
GTCAGACGTCTCCCTTCACCCACTGGTCTGTTTTCTGTCCCCCAGGGAGGAGTTTATACCCTGTTTCCCCGAAAATAAGACACTGTTTTATATTAATTTTTGTTCCCAAAGATGCGCTAGGTCTTATTTTCAGGGGATTTCTTATTTTTCCATGAAGAAAAATACGGTACACATTTATTGTTTATTGTTTTATTAAAAGAGAGCTCGCACTTCCTGTAAGCTCCAGCTGAGCTTCAGCCAACAGTGAGTTGCCTGGCGGTGGGTGGGAAGCCTTATATTTCAGCGAGAGGCAAAACTGTAAGTAGGTCTTATTTTGGCGGGGATATCTTACTTTTGGGGAAACCAGGTATGTAGATCCCTGTAATCGGTTTCCCCTTTCCACCCCACCCTCCCTCCATCATCCCGGTATCGGCACTCTCACCACTGGTCCTGAAGGGATCATCCATCCTGGATTCAAAAATCCTAATTTTCCAAGGGTGAGTAGAGTGAAGAGTGGTATATGGCATATGTTCTGTATCTCAAAAACTTGAGCTAGTAGGGAAAATGGTGCTGTTGTGTTTTTTTAATCAGCAGGTCACTTATACCCAGAAACTATTCTAACATTTGAGGCAACAAAATGTGCATTTACCACTGTTATTTTTATAAGTTTGGGTAACAAAGAAGCTCCAGAGAGAAGCACTATCCCTATCTTGTGAAATTGTTCATTAGGTTGTTCTTGGTATCTGCCTTTTAGTTTGTTTTCAACTAATCACCACGCTGCAATAAACAGCAACAGAGTGTCCATATCTGACCTCCTGACTTCCCTATTGCCATGAAGTAAGGGTCAGATAAGATTGCCTGGCCCATCCTGCTTTACCAATTTTGACACCAATTGTTCCTCCTATCCGGACCAGGCAGCCACTTGTACCAACTTCTCTAGAAGACAAATGACCTGCTGAACTTCAAAGCACCTGCCTCCAGCATTTCACAAAGCTTACCTCCCAGGGCAGAACACAGCCGCCTCTCCCTGACATTCCAGGAAGCAAGTTTGCTAAGAAAAAAAAAGATTTACTGACAGGTCATCTCCTGACCCAAAATTTGCAACCTCAGAACAAAAACACCCTTCCCCTTACGGACCCATATGCCTTTAAACTCATGCCCTATATATATATCCTGCCACCCCAGTACCAGGTGTGACTTCCCTGACCTAACTCTTGGGTTGCAGAGCTTTCCCAGGGGCTCAACATGCCCCAGTCCCTTTCTCTGCTCTCCCTTCCCTCCTGGGAGTTTTTTCCCTGCCTCAATAAAATATTTCTCAACTTCACATTCCTGGCTAAATTCTATCTCTGTTCTGCGCCTCCATTCTGCCTCTCACTGGGCTCATTATTTCAGTGCACAGGTCACTTAGAAATCAGTGGTAATCACCTAATCTGGTTGTCAATTTAAGGATTACGAGTGTAGGGGTGGAGTTGGGCTGTCAATCTGGAGACAGCCAATGAGACTTCTGTGGGCATGGACTTCTCCTGAGAATTCTGAGAAATCTGGTACTTCCTCCTTGGAGGCAGAAGACACTTCTCTTTCTCTCCTACTCCCTGGAAGACATTGCAGAAGACAAGCCACATGGACACAACCAGACCTCAGAAGCTGGAGAAACCACATAGAGACCCCTGCCAGCGCTGAGATGTTTCCAATGAGACTGGATCCAAAGACTTTCTGCCCACTGGCTTGTGATCTTCTGCATTCGGCATCATTGCACGTGTTTCGTGAGTCTGAAGAGGACTTTATAGATTGATATCAGAAATATGGGTTAATATCGGACTTTTGGACTTGATCTGGACTGGGCTGGGATGTTTTTCTCAATGTTCAATTGCTCTTGTATATAAATCCTTTCTTATACACATATGTGTGCCAATGGATATGTTTCTCTAGCCTACCCAGACTAGAGAATCGCAGACAATACTAACACTTAAGGGTTTACTAGAGAAGTTAGTAGGTTACCACAAGTCAAAATCAGTAAATAATCAAGATACAATCATTGGTCCCCTCAGCCATCAGGCAAATGTCTCTCTTGGTTCTTGGTCTCTCAGCCATGTGGTAGCCAAGTCTATCTCCAGTTCTTAATCTCTCAGCTACATGCCCTCTTGGGCTTTACCTTCATTGGCCAGGGAGTGAACCCACCTGTCACTCTGTTCCACAGGTCCATAGTCTTGGGCCAGAAAAGTAGAGATTACCACAAAATCTTGGCGCTAAATCTCTGAATCCCCATGCCATATTTGTAATGCATAGAGTCTCAGTGGCATTTACCACTTCACACAGAGATCTTAAACAGGGATTTTAAACATGTTACTCCACGGTCCTAAAGATTCCTCTCTTCTCTTCTTTCAGAGATGTCTCGTCCTTATAGACGGTGGGTAACAGAAACTGACCAAGACTCTCTATTAGTATTTCACATGCCTTCTTTGCAGAGTATCACCCAGTCATTTGGTGGGAGTTACAGAATCTTGGGTAGAAGAGCCTTATTTAGAAACTTGACTCCACCACAAACCCCATGGAAAATTGGATCAGAGAGTTGTGATTCATAGAGTTCCCACTGGATGAAATTTGAAAGTATGTCAATAGATCTTTATCTCTAGTCTGTTTTTTTTCTTTTTTTCTGGAAGCTCTTGTGCAGTACAACAGCAACTTTTAAGCATCCATTGACAGAAGAGTGATGGCCTATTGGTTTATTGGCCAGGGATTGATTTAAGGGCATGTGTATGGAAGGAAATGATTCTATGACGGAACCATCCCTGTCCTCCTTCACTATACCAACATCCATAAAAATATATCCCAGAATAAAAGCTGGCAATGTCTCAGCTCACAAGATAATGTGGAAATGTGAGATACCCATAGAAAACTGTCTACCAGTGGACCATTCTAGTGGTCATCAATCTCAAAATCCTCCCATAAAAACAGAGGAAACTTCATTGTAAAACCTAAATAACCTGGTCAACACAGCCATCTTTAGCTGCAGATTTCATGGGTGTTGATTACGGAGCAAAAAAAAAGTTGTGTTTTACAAAATAAAATGTTTTCTCAGTTTATCATGATGCTGATAGTTGGGCCAGTCATAAGGATTCTTCTTTTTTCATTATGCCGAGATGTAATCCATACTGAAGACTGTAAGATATAATCTCCATCAGAGAGTGCTTCAAGTCCTCTTCACTGTCAGCAAGCAAGGTTGTGACATCTGTATTGAGAGGTTGTTAAAGAGCCTTCTTCCAGTTCTAATGCTGTGTTCTTCTTCATATATTTTATCTGCTTTGATTGCTTGCTCATCATACAGATTGTATAGTGTGGTGAAATGGTATGAACCTGGCAGAAAATGCTCCTATTTTTGAAACACGCATTATTCCCTTGTTCATTAGGAATATCTGCCTCTTGGTGAAAGTGTAGATTCCTCCTGTGTACAATGAAGTGTTCTGGCCTTATGATTTATTTAATTGTTATCCAGAGTTTGTTATTGTCATGCTGTCAAATTCCACTATTAAGTCAGTAACACACAGGTGAACATCTCTCTCTACATTAAGTAAATTAATAACATGCCTCGGTGACTCAGAATCTCTCAAAGGCAATAATCTCTTATTGTCAATCTTTACTTTTCCAGCTTCCCACTCCCCCACCCCCCAGCCCCCAATAAACCTACCAGAGTAGCAGAAAAATCATTGGTGCTTTCTGGGAATGCCTGCCACCTAGTAGTGTTCCATGAGTGTGTCATAAAAAAATAGATTCTCAGGCACTTCTGGAAATTTTGGTCATGTCAGTTTGGATAGGATGGGACAGGATTGGAAGGTGTATATTAACCACAGGCCCAGTTGGTTATTTTGATAAAGGCAAATTTAAGAAACACTGCCTTAAGGCAGTGACTCTCAAAGAATTGTTCTCGGGACCATCAGCCTCAACTTTTCGGGGAATTTGTAAAAAAACACAAATTATCAGGACTAAACTCAGACCTTCTGGGACAGAAACTTGGAGATAAATAGGAGCAATTTGGGTTCCAAGAAATCCTCAAGGTGATCTTGCTTCAGTCTAAAGGTGGGGAACCATTACCCTAGTTGATACTGGAATGCTTGATTTACAGCCACCTACCTGATGAGAAATGTGCAAATTAGAATACACTGACACTTGTCCCCATTAGGACATACAAGCAAAGCCAGAGTCTTTTTCCCCAGAGGAAAGAGGCCCAGAAGACAAGGGCCCAGGTGGACCCACAGCTGGCTCCAGGGATAAGAAATTAGCAGGTCAGAAAAGCTTTTATCTTTACTATCTGCCCATTAGAAGACAAACTGATCAGGGAAGGGAAGATCCATTGACCAATTTCTCTAACAAGCTTCAGAGGGGACTCAGTCTCTAGGGCCAGAAAACTTGTAATTCAGCAACTTGCAATCACGGAAACCCTAATGTGTCAGGCCCAAGACACTCATGCCTTCTCCAGGAGAAATCAGCCAAGACTCGTACCGCATGCATGGTTCTTTCTCCCTGATCTTCTGGAGAATATATCTTCAGTCTTTATCGTCCAGTTTCCATGAGAGAGCAAAATTCAGGGGCGTTTTCCTCTGTGGTGTATCCACGCTGTCAAGTTTTCATATTTGAGTAAGTCTTGTGGGAAACGGGGATGGGAGAGGGTGCTTGTCTTGATGGAAAGTGCATTAGCTTTTTTAAAGTATAAGGTGGGAGAAACCCTATTCCAAGCCTAAAGAAGGTGTTTCAAGGCTACTTGTTTATCAGAGAGAATGACTAGACTACTTATTTGAAGTTACCATTGCATAGAGAGCTCTACGTTTATTTTATATTGCTGTATGGCTGCCAGAGATTATGAAAGGGGGTGGCAGCCTCCCAATCACTCTTTGACACCATAGCACTGCTATGCACTTCACCATCTAGTGATACAGTTACCATTTTGTGTTGCCCTCAAATAAAAACCACTGCCAGACAGTTGATAGTGACTTATAGAGACTTCACAGGTAAGGTCCCTGTGAGTTTCTGAGATTGTACCTCAGAGTAGAACACCTTTTCTTTGTCCTTCCAAAGCATCAGGTGGCCTGGTGGTTAGAAGCCTAACATATACCCACCATAGCACCTGGGCTCTTGGCCCTCAAATACAAATAGAGAAGTCTAGTTCTAGTAGTCAAGAATGCCAACTAGACTACTACTAGTCTAGTAGTCAAGAATGCCAACACCTCTTTCTGATGTCATCTTTGAGATCCTCATTAGTTTAGGAATTTATCTTTTTATCTCAAAACTACCTTCCCAACCTGAATCTTTGTTTCTTGTTTCACTTTCTTCCTTAACTGTACCTGTGGTTCCTATTTAAGTTCATTAAAGTTTATTGTGCCAACCTGGCTGATAAACACAAGTGGGGTTAATTGAAGGGTGGAGAGATACATGGCTCCGTGAGCCTCACCTTTCTAGTTCTCGGGTCTCTTGCTTTGTGATAGTAGGACCAGGGTGCAGCTGCCTTAGCTGGTTCCCTGCTTAAACCTGCCAGGCTCACTTCCTTCAAGACATTCCCTAGGAGAAACTGCATGGACCTACTCCAATGCAGTCCTGGGTGTGGGAGCAGAGGTGTTGAGACCACTGGCAGCACTGAGATGCTTACATATTCACTGATTTGTCTGACCTCCTGCAGTCAGCATCATAGTATGTGTTTTGTGAGATGGAGGAGGACTTTGTGGTTTGGTGTCAGAAATAAGGGTTTATGTTGGGCTTGTGGGCTTGGACAGCACTGGTTTGGGATGTTTTCTTGATGTGCACTTAACCTTTATATAAAACTCTCACTTATAAATGAGTTTCTGTGGATTTGTTTCTCTAATGTACCCAGACTCACACACTGTTACGCATCTTTAAGAGCGTCCCTGGTAGCTCAGGATTGATTGTATAAAGACTGGAGCAAAGCCAGGAGAGGGAAAGGCATAGGACATAGGGAAGCCCAATACTATCTCTCTAGGATGGTCTTAAAACTTCCATATTACTTATGCATTGTTTTTGCCAGCTGATGCTGTGTTGATTCTGTCTCATGGTCACCTCATGTGTGCAGTATAAAATTTTCAGTGCTATGACCTTTCAACATAGAAGGTTGGAGGAAAGGCTCAGGAATCTACTGTCTAACATCCACCCTTTGAAAGTCTTGGAACATGGGTCTGCTTGGACACATTCTTGATTGCTACCAGAGTCAACAGTTTTCTTTGTGTCCAAAACAAGTATTGGGAACATGCAAAGTCAGGAGGCACTTAAAAGGTGACATCTGTGCCAAATATATAATGATGTCAGGAGGTAGAGGAAGAAAACAGAGATTTTTAGGAAGCACAAACAGCTCTTTAATATGGAGACAGAAGAAAATATGAACAATTAGGGGGAAAGGAAGATTTTCAGAATTATAAGAATTTAGATTTGAGATCAGACACTGACAGGTTAGGCTTGGTCTAGTTTATAGAAGGTAATCCTCAACACTTTAATAAATTTGCATTATCTTGGAAGATGGTTGGATACAACTGATGAGTTTATTTAGTGGAGTGATAGAATTAGATTTTCCCTTTTGAAATTTCAGCCAGGTAACTATGTTGGGAATTAAAGTGAGGATTAAGACCAGGAATGAATCCATTTGAATAGACTAGATAGGAAAATAAATTGTTATTTTCCCAATCCATCAATGATAGGAGTATGCATTTCATACTCCATGAGATACCCAGGGTCATGGGTATTGACCATGCATTGATTCATATCGTAGGGATCTGGGCAGTGAAACAGTACAGTTGACAATTAATCTAAGGCCTAATGGTCCAATGGGCCTGGTGATTGGCTTCTACAAATATTACAGCCATGGAAGCCCTATGGAGAAGTTCTACTCTATGATTCAGGTGGTGACAATGAGTTGGAATCAACTCTACAGCAATACCTTTCGGTATCAGCTTGGTCTCCTAAACTACTAAATAAAACAAATTGGGAGTACAAGTGAGCAAGCTACAGCTATTAAAAGTGAAGGTATTCAAACATGTGCATAAGCAAAGGTGGTGAAGAAAGCTGATGGTGCCTGGCTATCAAAAGGTATAGAGTCTGGGGTCTTAAAGGCTTGAAGATAAACAAGCGGCCAACTGGCTCAGAAGCAACAAAGCCCACATGGAAGAAGCACAACAGCATGTGTGACCATAAGCTGTCGAAGGGATCAGGTATCAAACATCCAAGAACAAAAAATCATATCATTGTAAAGGTGGGTGAGTGCAGAATGGAGACCCAAAGCCGACAGCAGAGAAGAGGGAGGAGGGAAACATCAGACAGGGTAACTATGACAAAACTATAATAATTTATGATCTATGAAGGGTCCATGAGGGAGAGGGATGGGGGGGGTGATGAGCAACTGATATTAGGGGCTAGAGTGAGAGGCAAATGTTTTGAGAATGATGAGGGCAACAAAAGTGCATATGTGCTTGACACAATGGATGTATGTATGGATTGTGATGAGAATTGTATGCGCCCCCAATAAAATAATTTTTTAAAAAGTGAAGGCATCTTTTACACATTATCATACTTTTTTCCATTATTCTTTTCAAGTTATTTTTTTTAAAGTCCTTTTATTGGGGCCTCATACAACTCATCACAATCCATACATATATCAATTGTATAAAGCACATTTGTACATTTGCACATTTGTTACCCTCATTATTCTTTTTTTTAAAATTATTTTATTGAGGGCTCGTACAATTCTTATCACAGTCCATACATACATCCATTGAGTCAAGCACATATGTACACCTGTTGCCCTCATCAATCTCAAAACATTTGCCCTCTACTTCAGCCTTCAATATCGTTTGCTCATTTTCCCCCTCCCCCACCCCCTCCCTCCTGAACCCTTCCTAATTCATAAATTATTATAGCTTTGTCATAAGTTACACTGTCTGATGTCTCCCTCCACCCTCTTCTCTGCTGTCCATTCCCCAGGGAGGAGGCTATACTTAGATTCTTGTAATTGATTCCCCCCTTTTACCCCGCATTCCCTTCACCCTCCAGGTCTCGTCCCTCTCACCCCTGGTCCTGATGAAGTCATCTATCCTGGATTCCCTGTGTTTCAAGTTGCCATCTGTACCAATGTACATCCTCTGGTCTAGCCAGATTTGCAATGCAGAATTGGGATCATGATATTGGAGGGGAGGAATCATTAAACAACTAGAGGAAAGTTATATGTTTCATCGTTGCTACCCTGAACCCTGATTGGCTGGTCTCCTCCCCACAACCCCTCAGTAAGGGGGTGTTCAGTTGCCAACCGATGGACTCTGAGTCTCCACTCTGCACTTACCCACTTTTACAATGACAAGATTTCTTGTTCCTTGATGCCTGACACCCGATCCCTTCGACAGCTCGTGGTCACACATCCTGGTGTCTTCCATGTGGACTTTGTTGCTTCTGAGCTAGTTGGCCGCTTGTTTATCTACAAGCCTTTAAGTCCCCAGATGCTATATCTTTTGATAGCC
>NW_022111359.1:7713796-7718305 GCF_000313985.2 Echinops telfairi | reverse complement strand
CTATTTCCCTTTACTTTCCTCTTGTCCCACTATCATGGTCAGCCTTCATTTGGGTTTCAGTGATTTCTCTCGGTTACAATGCTCTTGCTGAATCCCTACCAGGCCTCTCGCACCCTCCTTGTCACTGTTTATGGATCACTTGTTGCTTCCCTGTTCCTGGGTTGGTCAGCACCACCTCCTTACCCCTGCCTCCCCTCTCCTGTGTCCCCCCGGAACGGTTGGTTTTCTCCTCCAGACTATTCATCCAGTCTATCTTATCTAGATAGATCTGTAGAGATACTAATATGCATAAAAAACCAAGCCATAGCAAAATAGGCAATCAGTGAGAGCACAGCATGAAATATATATTATTGGTTAATAACCTAAACCGCAGTCTGGTCTCTCAGCAGCAAAGAGCACATGGGCAGGGGTCCTTAACATAAATCAGCATATTAATTAACCTAGCTAAGGATTTCCAGAACCCAGCAGCAGGGGCTGGAAGCTTTTTGCATAACAAAGACCTGCAGTACCAAGGTTCAGTTTTATTTTATTTTATTTTTTTATTTTCCCCCTCCCCCCAAGCTTCAGTTTTAAACAGCACTGAGCTGCGGACTAGAGACTGTGTTTGACAAATTAATTTGATTTTAGTCTAGCTGACCAGGGAGATAAAATAAATAAATAAAAATTAAAGCCTCGGATCTAGAAGTAGGACACCAGCAGCCTAGATAGTACAAGCTCAGCTTCCCTTTCAGTGACTCTAAACATAGCTGGGGAGGCCTGCAGGCCCTGGGGCCCTAGACTGGGCTGTGGGAATACCCCACCCCCACCCCTGCTGCGGTGCTACATATAGCTTAGGGTGGGCATACCAGTGAAAGCCAGAACTCAATGGACGCTTGGTCACAGGTGTGATCTAGCCTTTGCAAATAATACCACACAGCATCTGTGGAACCCTACATAAAGCAGGTACAGCACCCCGCTACCTGGAGGAAGAGTTGGAACTCCTCCAGCCTCACGGACAGGTTATCAAGCCTCAGTTATCACCCTACCTACTACTCGATTTCTTCCCCTCTGCATTCACTAGCATTTCTATCCTTCCCACCACAGTCAGTCTCAATAACCTCAGCCAATCTCAATGAGCTGAGTTTTTTTCTCTCTCTTTCTTCTTTTTCCCTCTTTTTCCTCCTCTCTCCCACTCTCTCCTATCATAAACCACTACTGACTTCCAGATCACTACCCTCCATTTAGGGCAAATCAAGTTACTTTTAAGATGATTTGTGGCCATTTGCTCAGAACTTCTCTCCGCGCATTAGAAGTTGCCACATCTGGCTGGAAATTGTTGATTACCATGTATCTGAATAAAAGTATCCTTCTATAGTTAAGCAATATGGTCAAAATACAGCCTTTCTTTGGTTTGTACTATGGAGATATGATCTGCTTTATTCTCCTAAGAAGACTGACAGTGATGGTTGCCAGTTATGGCCTTCTCTCTTTGTTATTTGGCCCATGCCAGAATGACAAGTGTGCAAACCACTTACAACAATATAAAACATAATCGTGAGGTTGATTTTCTGGTTATATTCTATTTATTGACAGTAGTTGCTGGACTGATTCTTCTGCCTCTTGTTACAGGACTTCCAACACTTGGAGGTCAGAGAGTCAACAAATAGGTAGAGTTGGGTTAGTTTCCTCTCTTTCTCATGCATCACCCCTATGCTGCTCTAAGAATCATCTTTGTGTGAGTACTCAGGTCTGGCACTTCTCCTTCTGTGCTGATCCTTAACTACTACCTTGGTGTAACTTCTGTCTTCTGCAAGTATTCAAAGAGCACCATACTGAATATTATTCAAAATTCTCGTGATTATTTTGAAATACCTTATTTTATGGTCTTCTAATTGTCTATGCTTATTGTACTTTCCCTGGGTCAGTAAAGGTTCAGGAAGCACTGGATCTTCCTCCTGCAGAATGCTAGCAGTACCTTAGCATTAAACATTTCTCAACTTGGTTTATTTGGTGAAGCCAGGCAATCTGCTTCCAAAGATCTTTTGTCTTTCCTTTCCTATCCATTGCACCTTCCCTCTTTTTCTCTCTTCCTCCCTCCCTTAATTCATTAATTCATTTCATTTCTTTCTCTCCTGCTATTTCCTTTTTACCCTCACTAGCATCAAGTCAATGCCCATGCAGAACGACTCTGCAGGACAGGGTAGATCTACCTCTGTGATTTTCCAAGACTGTAACTCTTTATGGGAGTAGAAAACCCAATCCTTTTCCTGTGGAGTGCTTGGTGGTTTCAAATGGTTGAACTTGCCTATTGCAGCCCAATGCATAACCCAGCAGTTCTCAATCTGTGGGTCGTGACCCTGTTGGGGGTCGAACAACCCTTTCTCAGGGGTTACCTGATTCATAACAGGAGCAATATTACAGTTATGAAGTAACAACAAAAATCATTTTATGGTTGGGGGGGTCACCACAACATGAGGAACTGTATTAAAGGGTCACAGTATTATGAAAGTTGAGAACCACTGCATAACCACTACACTACCTAAAGCCTATTCATCCCATAATACTTTGTTGAGATATGAACCCATATTTCAAGTATCTTTACATCTCAGATATGATTATTCAAACCTGTATGAGTCATATTTCTGCCTCCAGGAAAGGCAGATCACCTTGCTTCGTTATTAAGGTTCATAAGGCCCCACACATATGTTACAGTTTTTTAAATTTTTCGTTTGTTTATTTGTGTGTGTGTGTGTGTGTGTGTGTGTGTGACCATTTTATATCCATGCTCCAAAGTGCCCTTAAATATGTAGATCTGGTGATTCTAAATCTGAGACAAACAGGATAGATGAATATTACATAAACTAAGGGAGAGGACTTGGTCAATATTATGAAATAATGCATATAACGAAAGAGAATATAGGTTTCCTAAATGTTATAATGTGTAGGCTTGTATACCCAAGGCTTAGATTAAAGAAGGATTGTCAAGGAGAATCTAGAATCTTTCCAGTATCTACTTCATGTTTTGTTTGGCTTGTTTTTTCTCTCCTCAATTAGCTGACTTATCATCAACATGGAACCAGAAAATCAAACAAGTGCTTTAGAATTTTTCCTCCTGGGATTTTCCCAGGACTCAGAGAAGCAGTCCTTCATATTTGGAATGTTCCTGTCCATGTACATGGTCACTGTTTTTGGAAACCTACTCATTACCATGGCCATCATCTCTGACTCACACCTCCATACCCCCATGTACTTCTTCCTCTCCAACCTGTCCTTGGCTGACATCTGTTTCACCTCTACCACCATCCCCAAGATGCTGGTGAACATCCAGACCCAGAGCATATCCATCACCTATGCAGGCTGCATCACCCAGATATATTTTTTCTTGGTATTTGGAGGCATGGACACATGTATCCTGACTGTGATGGCCTATGACCGGTTTGTAGCTATATGTCACCCCCTGCACTACCCAGTCATCATGAACCCCCGGCTCTGTGGTCTACTGGTCCTTGTGTCCTGGTTTATCAGCTTGATGTACTCTCTTGTGCAGAGTTTGCTGGTGCTTCGGCTCTCTTTCTGCTCTAAGTTGATAATACATCACTTTTACTGTGAACTTGCTCAGGCCCTCACAATATCGTGCTCCAATACACTTGTAAATCACATCCTGCTATATACGGTAACTTGCCTTCTGGGTTTTGTTCCCTTCTCAGGGATCCTTTTCTCATACACTCAAATCATCTCCTCCATTTTGAGAATCCCATCGGCTGATGGGAAGTATAAAGCATTTTCTACCTGTGGATCTCACCTGTCTGTGGTTTCTTTATTCTATGGGACAGGCCTTGGGGTCTATTTTGGTTCCAGAGTATCACCTTCTTCCTTGAAGGGCTTGGTTGCCTCAGTGATGTACACTGTGGTCACCCCCATGCTGAATCCTTTCATCTACAGCCTGAGGAACAGGGACATCAAGAAGGCTCTACAAAGACTTCTGGAGAGAACACCATGTGTTCAATAATAGGAACAATGGGTCTTGAAGTTTTTGAGCTGGTGCAGGAGTAAAGAATTCTTGAATCCTGAACATATGAAAGTAGTCCCTGAGCAGTACAAATGGATTGATTAAAAGCTTTGTGGATCAAACCTAATAGGAAGTGACTTGGAAAATGGAAGTTGACATGCTTCCAATGATCACACCTTGTAAACTCTATGGAACACAGTTCTACCCTGAACACATGGGTCACTATGAGTCAGAATCAACTGAGCAGCAATTATCACCAACAATAATCACACAGAATTTTTCTTCTCATTCATCTTTCATAAGCTTCTTGGGTAAGAAAGTGCCTTTGATAGCTTCTCCTGGTCTTCTTAAGGTGACTCTCCTGTTCTCCTAAACCATTTCCCTCATTGATGCTTTGGCGTGTTTGTATTAGTAAATCTCAGACTAGCATTCACAATTCTGGATGTCAATACTAGCCACTTCAACTTGGAACTGTCAAATAAGACTTCATTTTATTGCTACCTGTGGGGCGAGGTCAGATG
>NW_022111359.1:7708512-7713292 GCF_000313985.2 Echinops telfairi | reverse complement strand
GTACAATTGTGCATTACTGAACCCAGAAGTAGTATTACTGAACTCGTAGGAGTAGCAGCGGGTGGGGGCTGGTACCCTCACCCTCCATCAGCGTCAATCATTATTTTTTATTTAATACTACAGCTACCCACCACTCACCCCCTACCGTAGAGTTGATTCTGACTCATGCCGATCCTACACCCCACTGCCATCCAGTTGATTCTGCCTTATTTCAATCCTATATACTTATTCAGCTGCCTATTTTTCAATCCTATATACTTATTGGATGTCACTAGAATTAACCTGACTAACTCCAGGGTCCCTAATTTCAGCTGACTGAGGGCATACATTTTTGTTTTGTTTTGTTTTTCTTCACCCTCACCCTCCATATTCCCCCCTCCCCATACACTTAGAGCAGCTTGGCATTCTGTAGGTGCTTAGTAAATGTTGTTCAGTGAACAGTATGGCACTGTGGTGTAGGGATTGGGTTGGTAACTACAAGGTTGGATGTTCGAGCCTGGTGGCCTGATAGAAGGAAAATGAAACAAAGAATTAAAAGGTGCATGTGTCTAGCTCAGGGGACAGCAAACTGTGGCTTGAGAGCCATATATGGCCATTTTCTTTGTGTTGATTCCAACTCACCGTGACCTTGTATAGGGTTTCTGAGGCTTCATAAATCTTTACAGGAGCACACAGGCTCATCTTTCTCCCATAGATCAGCAGCTGGTGGGTTTGAACTATGGACCTTACAGTTAGCAGCGGGATTCCTTAAGGATTTCTGGAGCATCTCATACTTAAAAAACCAAATCCAAACCTCTTTGTGACTCATAGTGACTTTAAGGACAGAGTAGAATGACCTCTATGTTTCCATGGGTGCAAATCCTTACTGAAATAGCCTGTCATATCCTTCTCACTTGGAGTGGCTAGTGCCTTTGAATAGCCAAACCCAAAACAAACCCACTGCCACAGAGTCAATTCTGACTCACAGGCACCAAGTAGGGTAGAGTAGAAGAGTTCCACAGGGTTCCCAAACTTGTGTCACCAGAGCTTGTGCTATGTAGATAGGGACTTAATATCAAAAAGCCACTTATAAAATTCTCAAGAAACAGAATTAAATGTTAAGGTAATTTTTTTCATTAAAAGGATGAAAAACAGGAAACTATCTGTATTAGTCTGGGTACTTTAGAGAAACAAATCCATAGAAACTCATGTATAAGAGAGAGTTTTATATGAAGGTTAAGTACACATTAAGAAAACATCCCAACCCAGTGCTGCCCAAGTCTACAAGTCCAACATTAACCCATTAACCCATGTGTCCAACACCAATCTACAAAGTTCACCTCCTTCTCACAAAACAGACACTATGATGCCAACTGCAGGAGGAAAGCCGAGTCAGTGAATGTGTAAGCATCTCAGCACTGTCAGGGGTCTCCACGCGGCTGCTCCAGCACCCAGGGCTGCATCTGGGTAGGTCCCTGTGGCTCCTCCTCAGGGATGTCTTGCAGGAAGTGAGCCTTGCCAGCTGAAGCAGGGAACTGGCTAATACAGCTGCACCCTGATCCTACCATCAGAAAACAATAGAACCGAGAACTAGACAGGCTCACTGAGCCATTTACCCTCTGCCTTCAATTAACCCCACATGTGTTTGTCGGCCAGGTTGGCACAATAAACTAACTACTTCAGTATCCAAATATTGCTAGGTTTATGTATTTGAATTGATGATCTGCCTTTTCATTTCCCTCCCTGAGTCCCACCCCAGCTCCTTTTCTTTCTTTTTCCTTTTTTCCTTTTTAGTAGTAAGTACCTACAATGTTGCAACATCTACAGGCACACCTTGTTTTGTTGCAATTTGCTTTATTATCCTTTGTATATACTTCATTTTTTAAAATGTGAAGGTTTTTTGACAAGCCATGACATTTTCCATCTCCTCACATGAAAGTAAAAGTAGGACAGTGAGTACAGAAGAGTGAAGAATTGATGTGCTTGAGTTGTGGTGCTGGAGAAGAATATTAAAATTATCCTGGATTACTAAAAGGACAAACAAAGCTGTCTTGGAATAAGTACAGCCAGATTTCTCCTTAAAAGCAAGGATGGCAAGACTTTGTCATAAAGAGTTTGAGCATGCTACCAGGAGAGACTAATCCCTGGAGAAGGACATCATGCTTGGTAAAGTGGAGGGGCAGCAAAGAAAGAAAAAAGGAAAGCCTTCAAAGACATGGATTTACAAAGTGGCTTCAACCATGGGGACAGTCAAGAACAATTGTGAGGAGACACAGGACTGAGCTGTGTTGTTTTGTTGTACACCAGGTCCCTATGGGTGGGAACCGACTCAGTGGAACTTAACAACAACATGTTTTGCAAGTCCGTTTGTGCCATTTTCCCAACAGTATGTGCACATTCACCCACTGCCATCAGGTCAATTTCAAACCAGAGTGATCCTATGATAAATGGAGATAGGATTGACATTGTCAAGGGTTTCACCTTGTTTGGATCCACCATCAATGCATGTAGAAGCACCATGTATTGCATTGGGAAAATCTGCTACACAAGGCCTCTTTAAAGTGTTGAACAGCAAAGGTGTGACTTTGAGGACTAAGGTGTGTCTGACCGAAGCCATGATATTTCAGTCATCTCATATGCATATGAAAGTTATACAGTGAAGAAGAAAGACCAAAGAAGAATTGATGCATTTGCATTATGGTGTTGACAAAGAATATTTGATAGTACCATTGACTGACAAACAAACAAATGTATCTTGGAAGAAATAAAGCCAGAATTCTACAAGAGGCAAGGATGGTGAGACAGTCTCACATATTTTGAATGTATTGTCAGGAGAGACAAGTCCCTGGAGAAGGACATCATTCTTGGTAAAACGGAGGGAAAGAGAAAAAAAGGAAGGCTCTGGGTGAGATGGACTGACACGGTGACTTCAACAATGGCCTCAAACATATGAACAAATTGTGAAGATGGCAAAGGACCGAGCAATGTTTTGTTCTTTTGTAGACAGGGTCACTATGAGTCAGAAATGACTTGATGGAATCTAACAACGACAACATGTGCTCACTTACTGTCACTATCATATTTTCTCAATTCTCAGACTATTTCGAACTTCATGGTAATACTATTGCTCACTTAATAATATCATCATAAACATAACCTTCATATGCATAAAAGTAATATGATGTATTATATTGTGATATTCACTTTGGTCTGAAACCAAACCTGCAATATCTCTGAGGCACACTGTAATTTTCTGATGTTATTATTATCAAATGTTGATTTTCAGATGTTCAGTGTAATGATTTACAATTAAAAAACACTGAGCTATAGCAGTTTATGACCTGGCCTATGATGAGGCAGTACTTATGTCAAAGTGATTTATGTACAAAGAAGACTGTAATTGAGTGGTTGGAATAGAACCTAAGTCTGCCAGGTACTACTTGTAACTGAGATAATCCAATGGAAAGGGCAATTTTGATGAACTTGAAGTGGAGTGAGGTAGTTAGTTTATTGTGCCAACCTGGAGGATAAACACATGTGGGGCTAACTGAAGGGCAGAGGGATAAATGGCTCAGTGAGCCTCGCCTTTCTAGTTCTTGTGTCTCTTGCCTTGTGATGGTTGGACCAGAGTGCAGCTGCCTTAGCCAGTTCCCTGATTTAGCTGGCAAGGCTCACTTCCTGCAAGACATCCCCAAGGAGAAGCTGCATGGACCTACCCCGATGCAGCCCTGGGTACTGAAGCAGCCATGTGGAGATGCCTGCCAGCACTGAGATGCTTATACATTCACTGATTCGGTTCTCCTCCAGCAGTCAGCGTCACAGTGTGTGTTTTGTGAGATGGAGGAGGACTTTGTAGATTGCTGTCGGATATATGGGCTAATGTTGGACTTGTGGGCTTGGGCAGCACTGGGTTGGGATGTTTTCGTGATGTGCACTTAACCTTTATATAAAACTCTCTTATACATGAGTTTGTGTGGATTTGTTTCTCTAAATTACACAGACTAACACACGAAAAAGGAAGAGTGAAATATTTGTGAATTCTGAGTTAATTTGAAGGGATTATATCTGGCATTTGAAAATCTAAGTAGATAGGCACTAGTAACATTTTAAAAGTTTGTTATTAAATGTTTTATTGTTTTAATATATGTATATACATTTTTCCGCTTTAATTATTTTTAAATGTACAACTAATTATATTAATTCCATTTGCCATGTTTTATAAACATCACTACCTATCTCTAAAGGCTTTAATCACCTCACACAGCAACTTTATAACTTCAAGTAATAAGTCCTTCCCTCCTGCTCCCAGCACTGGGTAGCACCTTACTACTTTTGTCTTGTTGAACTTGCCTATTCTAAATATTTTTTATTTCTGAGGTGAAACACATTTGTCCTTTTGTACCTCTTTTATTTTATTCAGCATAATATTTTCTTTTATGTTCAAGTATTTATCAGGACTTAATTTCTCTTAAGAGTTGAATACTATTCTTTTATATACTTTCACCACATTTTATTTATCCACTCCTCTGTTGAGGAGTAATTGAGTTATTTCTACTTTTTAACTGTTTGAATCATTCCACAATCAACATTGGCGCTCAGGTATCTGATGAGTCTTTGCTTTCAATTCTTTGGGGCACAATTAGGCATGAAAAATGCTGGATCATGTGGGAATTTTATGTTTAAACTTTTGAAGCACCGTCAATCATTTTTCCATAAGACTGTCTCAACTTTCATTCTTACTAACAATGTAAGAGAGTTCCATTTTGCCCCACAACTGCACCAGCCCCTATTGTTTTCCATT
>NW_022111359.1:7693955-7708369 GCF_000313985.2 Echinops telfairi | reverse complement strand
TGACCATCTGGGAAACCCACAAGAGCAGTTCTAGCCTGTCCTGTAGGGTCACTAGGACTTAGAATCAACTCTATGGCAGTGAATTTTTGTGTGTGTTTTGAGAGCAGCACTGAGATTACAGGACCAGGAGGTAGACACCAGGATGGCTTCCTGGCACATGGAGGCAAAGAACAAAGGAGCACACGGATGAGAGGCTGAGGACTGGAGAGATATTTGGCTGCTGACTGAGGAGAGGTGCTGCTGCGGATCTTAGTGGTTGCGTATCCTAACGTGATAACTTGTTATCTTCCCTGGTAAATGCCCTTCATTGTGAGCATTGTCTGTGAGTTCTGTGAAGCCACTGAAATAAATGATTGAGTCCAGCATAAAAGGAAAGTGGCATCGGAGGAAGGGTATCGGAATAGGGGCAAGAAGAATGCAGCATGAAGGTGTGTCTCATCCCTGACTCATGGCAATAGAGAAACAGATAGACTGACACAGTGGCTGTGACAATGGGCTCATAATAACAATTTTATTCATAATGAATTCATGAATCAATGGTCCTCAAGCAACAATAGAAACACAACAATCAGAAATATGATACCGCCACTTTATTCCTTACTTGTGCAAACTTGACCAAGAGATCAATGAGCTCCCTGGTACCCCTCTGAGCAATCTTGTTCCATTCCAATCTGAGACCCTTCACAAATAACCTTTATTCCCCATATAGAATTTACCAGGTAGGCTTGAATAAAGAAAAGTAAAGACACTGTGAAGAATATTTAACACAGGAAATTTATAAAATAGTTTTGCAAGGAACAAAGAGCACAACAGAATAATGAGGGAATCTAAAGATAGTAACTGCAGAAAGAAGTTATCCTACTAAGGTTTAAGGACATAGATATAAGGAAATATTAAGCTTATTAGGATGTAAGTACTTTATTGATCCTTATTAGGAGAATCTAACAATAAAGTTGTATGGGAAATCAGAACAGTGGCTTAAAAATCTCCCCTCTCCAGTCCAAGTATCACAAAATTAAGAAGGATAATTTTGGAGAAAGGAGACAAGAGTTTACCAACAAGGATGTTTGCCCAACTTTAAGATAGGCAGAGCAAAGACAATGTTGCTTCATTGGTAGAATTCTCCCCTACCATATGGAAAACCAGATTAAATTTCCAGCCAACGAGCCTTATGCACAGCCACCACCTATGAGAGGATACTTGGGTGTTGCTAAAATGTTGGACAGGTATCAATAGATACTTCAGACTCAGATGGACCAGTCAAAACAAACCTGCTAATTTACTTCCAAATATGATTTCATGAAAGTCATAGGTATCTGATCCACTATCAATGATGGAGATGATATACGACTGGACAGCATTTTATTCTGCTGTTCATGAGACCACCTTTGTGAGCTCTGATCACTTGGAGACCTCAGTATCGAGTTAGGAGGACTAAAGTAGTCACAGGGTAGTCGTTTTTTAAACAAGTAACTAAAAGATGAACTGTTCTCATTCTCACCACAACTGTGGTGTTTTTAAATCTTCTCAAGCCACGTGCTATTTCTCTTAAGTCACAATACATAGTTGTGGGACCAGTGATCTCTCTCTCTCTCTCTCTCTCTCTCTATATATATATATATATATATATAGTGCTCCCAGTGCTCCCATAGCGGCCAAGTAGGGTTGGATAGGGCAGGGCAGGATTGGGTATTGGGCAGGACCGGACTGGGAACACTGAGCCTCACAGTTTGCTTGCTGCCCTTCCAGCCCACCTTCTCTGCAAAGATATGCAGACAGGGCCAAGGAGTGAAGATGTTGCCAAAGAGTAACACTGTCACCACACCTGTTCAACACTGGACTTTCCAGCCAGCAGCACCAGGTTTGTGGCTGCAAGGCAACACTGTTCACAACTGTCCGATTTAAGGGCGATGTCTGCTGGATGGCACACAAACCCCCCCAGGCCTGTGTGGTCCCTTGCCCCATGAGAGTTGGACCAGTGGCATGCCCTCTCACACATAAGTTGCCTGTATAGTTCTATTATATTCAAAATTAGGCTGGGAAATAGAAATAAGTTATGCTAGAGAATGAAGATTCTGAGTACATAAGATAGAGTTGTACATCTTACCAGGAAGCTCATCATCCCTGTAGCTAGAGAACCCCACATAGCTAGTTGGTCCTAAAACTTGGCATACCACATAATATTCCCACTATTTTATTAAAGCTGTGATAGAGAAGGAAATGTTTGGATATGGAAAACTTGAGATTGAAACCTATGAGAGCTACAACAATTATATAACCAAAGGAGCATGCCCTTAGATTTTGCCATTTTGTCCAACTCATGCATTAAAGAAATAGGCAAAACTGCTGATATTAGGCTGTTCTGTTGAGGAGTCTCTCCAGGGCTCTCTTGATATCTCTATTTCTCAAACTGTAGATGAAGGGGTTCAGCATAGGGGTGACCACAGTGTACAGCACTGAGGCCACTGCTTCCTTTCTGGCAGAAGATGAGACAACCGAACTGAGGTACACTCCCATACCTGTTCCATAAAATAAGAAAACAACTGACAGGTGAGAGCCACAGGTGGAAAAGACTTTGTACTTCCCTTCTGAAGATGAGATTCTCAGAATGGAGAAAACAATTTGAGTGTAAGAAAAAATAATTCCTGTGGCTGGAACTCCCGCAACAATGGCAGCTATGCAATATGCTAATATGGTATTGATGAAGGTGTCAGAACAGGCAAGGTTAAAGAGTTGAGGGGGGTCACAGAAGAAGTGGGGGACTTCCACATCTGTGCAGAAGGTAAGTTGTGACACCATTAAAAGATGCAGCTGGCTGTCAAAAAGGCTAATAAGAAATGATGCCAATGCTAGTAAAGCACAGAGGCGGGGGTTCATGATGACTGTGTAGTGCAGGGGGTGACAGATGGCCACAAACCTGTCATAAGCCATGACAGTGAGGAACAGGCTGTCCAGACATCCAAAGAGATAAAAAAAGGATACTTGTGTTAGGCAGCCCACATAGGAGATGGATTTGTTCTGTGTCTGGATGTTCACCAGCATTTTGGGGATTGTAGTTGAGATGAAACCCAGGTCAGTCAAGGATAAGTTGGAGAGGAAGAAGTACATGGGTGTATGAAGATGGGGGTCAGAGCTGACCAGCAAGATGATGAGCAGGTTCCCGGTCACCGTGATCAAGTACATGAACAGAAACAGCACAAACAGGAGCAGCTGCAGTTCTGGATCCTCAGAAAGGCCCAAGAGGAAGAATTGTGGGCTGCCTGTTAGATTCTGTGGCTCCATGTACTTGAGACAACTTTTGGAAACAAAAGAGAATCGAAACAAGTGGACAGGAACTCAGCACTGTGGCTGTATTTTGAACACAAAAAATGTACAGATAAAGCATGCACATTCACAAGGGTTCACACTTGAAGACCTAATACCCTATTATCCTCAGCTGTAGCTTCTTACTCAGCCAGAGCCTCTAAGGACAATTTCTTTATCGTTTCTTGTGCTATTCATAAGTACACACTCACTTTAGGGAAACTGGGCTCTGTTGGAATGGCAAAGACATTTAAGGTAATATATCCATGAAATCAAACCAACTGTCACTGGGTTGATTCTGACTCGTGGTGATCCTAAAGGACAGAGTAGGTAAAGTTAACCCTCGGGTTTCAGATGCTGTAAATGGTGAGATGCAGCAAGGGAGGATCAGTGAAAGCCCAAACATCCTGAGAATAATAGAATGTGTATTTGACAGACACATAAAAGGGTGTTGGGCAGCCTTCACCTCCGAACAGACACCAGGGCAGCTTTCAGAGAATGGCCTCTCTCAAGTGTGTATTGTTTGGGATGTTTGTTTTCTGGGCTTAAATAGAAGCATAAAATCAAAACCAAACCTACTGTTGTTGAATCAGTTTTAACTCATGTGACTCTATAGAATAGAGCAGAAGTCTCCATAGGGTCTTCAAGGCTGTAATCTTTATAGGAGTAGATTGCCTCATCTTTTTCCCTGTGCCGTGGCTGATGGGTTCAAACTGCTGACCTTTGAAGTATCAGGTGAGTGTTTAGCTTCTACTCTATCAGGGCATGCATCAGCATAAATGTCTGTGGGAAGCTGGGCATCACAGAGCAAGAAGATTTTACCAAAGGACTTGGTGGAATATAGCAGGTCCTCAATGAAGACATCAATTCCTTGCCTCATGGGGCATCTTCTTTGCATCAACTAAGCAGAATTACATAAAATCAGGACAGGGGAGCTGAAAGCAGCTGGTACAGTATGGGGCACAAACTGAATCCTGTGACCCTTTTCTTCTAGAGGGCAGAATGTTCCTGGAGCCTTGGTCTCTGGAAAGAACCTTTTACTGTGTTTTATTCCTGGTGTCCAGCCATCCCCCTCACTGAGAGACAAGGCTGACTGCACATTTTCTCCTCTGGAAAAGAACTCCCCACTACCTCCCAGTGCTTCAGATTATGAGCATTTTGTTTCAATTTAGAATTCATCTAATTAGGTCACTGGATGCAACAAATTATTTTAGTTCTACTAACATAAAGATTGGTGGTTCAAGCCCACTATTTGGCACCATGAAAGTAAGGTCTGGTGAATTGTTTTTGTGAGGATTCAGGCCAAGAAAACAGCACACAACTATTCTATTCTGTAGCACATCCGGTTGCCATGCATCAGATGCAACTCAACAGCAACTTAAAAAGAATTGTAGTCCTATCCCTGATTGGCTGTTTTGTAAATATTCTATATCAACAGAACTTATTGCATTGTACTTAGGGGAAATATATATATAATATAATATCATAAAATATATATTATATGTTCATATATTCATATAATATCTATAATAATATGTATAATATTTGTGTTTATATATAAATATATATAGTCATATATATGTGTATAACTTCTCATTTTGGAAAATGAAGAATAGGAAGGAGGAGGAGGAGGAGGAGGAGGAGAAGGAGAAAATTAGTTACCTTGAGACGATTTGGACTCATGGTGATGCCATTTGTTTCAGAGGAAAACCCTATGGATTTTTCAGTGACTGACTTTCAATAAGTAGATCACCAACCAGGTCATTCTTCCCAGATATTTCTGGGTAGACTCTAAACTTTTGTTTAACAGACAAATCTATCACTGTGTGAAAGTTCATTTTATTTGTTAATTTATTATTATGATCATCATAATAAAATTTTTGCTCCACACTCCATATTACACAATTGAGAATTTCTGTATTTGATGTGCATGGAGCATAGTTATTGAGATGTATAATTGATGTATGCCAAAACTTGCTATTAATTGCCAATAGTTGTTCAACAATAGGAAGTCAGACACAACTATGCCCTCTTAGGGTCACGTTATGGAATCACAAATGACTAAAAATTACCTGATAATGGTGGTTCCATGATAAACACAAACTAAAGTACTGTCCTACAGGTGGGATAATATTCCAATAGCTCAAGTTTCCTGTGTATGTAGTGAAATGCATTACTAGTCATAGAAAACACTTCCATCCACAAAATTCATCCAGTAAGATTTCCTGTAAAAATTTTGGCTCGTTTTTCTTAAATTCCAGATCAACTCACCAAGTTGAAAGAAGAAGAATCAATGGTTCAATGTCCATTTACTTATCTGACAAGAAGCACAATCATTCAGTTTTGGTTGTGGAGACAGCATCCTGAAACAAGAATTGGGAGAACAAGGTCCAAATCTTATATCTTTCACATATTAATTTAGGGAAGCATGTAAATTTCTCAAGCTCTTACCATTAAATAGGGAAAATAATTCTCATTGGGAGGGTGACTTGGCAGCTAGCAAAACTTTGGCATTTAATATACTTGGACATTGCTTTTAAGAAGAATTTGAGTCAATTTAAGCATAGTGGTACTGTTGTTGAAATACAATCTCAGTTTTACTTGACTCTATAGAAAAGAAAGAATCCTATAAGTCCTAGGGAACTTGAGCACAGAATGTTCCTAAAAGTGTGCCTAGGTTCACACAATAATGTTCATTTCCCCTTCTTCTTTTGTTTTTCCTTTTAGGGTTTCATTTTTATGAAAATACTCATAAATGTTAAAACTCTGAGTGTTGTACCCTTTATAAGTCCCAAAGACTTAGTCCTTGGTATAGACATATTTGTGCCCTATTTAATCTTGTCTCTGGTGTTATGCAATTGAGTCGATGCTGACCCTTCAGGAAAGAGTAGAACTGCCCTTGTGAGTTTCTGAGACTGTAACACTTTAAGAGAGTAGAAAGCCCCATTAGTCTTCCAAGGAATGACTGGTGATTTCGAACTGCTGGACTCCTGGTTAGCAGCCCAATATGTAATCACTGCTCAACAAAGATGGGACACCCTTGGAGGGATGAAACACAAGCAAGAAAACACTGTGTGGAAGCCAAACACCCTATGCTCTGAACCTGTGAATCAAAAACAAATTAGAAAACAAACAATTAAGCAAATCCATTGTTTTTGAGTTGAGTCTGACTCATAAAGGTCTTGTAGGACATATTCCGTTTGACCCCTGGAGTTTCCGAGGCTGTGAATTTTTAATGGAGCATACAGCATCATCGTTCTCCCTCAGGGTCCATGGGTTAGAACCTCTGACCTTTTGTTTATCGGTCCAATTTATAACCCACTGTACAACTCGAGCACTCATGTGAACCAAGAAAGGGGCTTTTCATATTCAATGTAGATTTACTATTGTCATTATGTGTACCAATCATGGAATAGGCTCTTTGGACAGAAATGATTAAAACTCAGTTGTTTCATTCTGAACATTCATTATCTATGAAAGAATGAAAGAATGAAATTAAAATGCTTTTACAGGAATCCACAAAAATAAACTTTTCAGATTATGGGTACTTTAATGGAATGAGCTGAAGGTTCATCTAATTATACTGATAATAATATGAAAAATTAATATGCCCTGATAATAGGCCGTTATTATATATGAAAATAATATTAACAACGATTGTACCTTGGCTTCTGGTTGATATTTGTTCATGTTTATTCCAAACAAAAATTGTAAATATTTCTCTGCTCTCATGGATGATTGTAGACAGATTCTGTCAGGGAAGCTTCAACAAGTTCTTGCAGAAATGGAATTAAATCATAATGGAAATATTTCATGAACTTTTGAAGTCTCCCTTATACCTTTGTCATAGCTTGTTAGGGTGCCTTCAGACATAAATATCCATTCAAAACAATGGCCTCCAAGGGGATCTGTGTGCTAATAAATGGAACGTAGACAGTTTAGCCTAAAAGATCATAATTATTTGCTTCATAATTTCCCAAAGAGTAATTTGGATAGATTTTTTTGATGGACACAGAACAGCCATTGGGGGTCTTATTAGGAAAAGTTTTTAAGAAATTAGAAAATGGCACTAATGAGAAAAAGGCCAGGAAAATTGTGCCAATGATTTTTTTTCCATTATGACAATATATCTGTTCACTTTTTTAAGATAGCAAAGGCTATCTCATGAGAATTTCAATGGAAAATATTACTTTACCCACCTAAAGCCCTGATTTTACCTCTTCAGTTTTTTTGGTTCCCCAAAGTCAAAGAACATTTCAAAGAAACACAAATAGAAGCTCTTGAGTAGGCAAAAACTGCGGTTTGGATGCAGTAGTGTGGAAGAGCACGGGATTCTCAAGGAAGACTTAGAGAAATGGAAACACCACCTTCCGAGGTGTGTACACCTAGGCGAAAGATATTTCAAGAAATAACAGTTTAACCTGTGGATATTTTTATTTAATAAAGCTTTCTCTTGTTTTGTGGCAATACTCTCACTTATCCTCAAACACATCACATGCACATTCATCTGTTCTATCCTTACAGATATGAAGATATTCCAAGCACTCTCTCTCAGCTGTGGGTAAACTCAGGTGATAACATAGAGGTTGAGCGATATAAAGAACTTGCCCTGTGGCACAAAGATCAAACATATAGAGGGATTCATAATTAAATTCTAAGTTTCTGAAGAACAACCATTTTCACTCTGTGGTCTCATATTACAAAATCTCTACAACAGAAGTCCAGGGAACTTAATCAAAGATCCATCTAATTTACACCTTTAAATTGACTCCAATTTGCTAACCATTCATCGGACGTAACATCCTGGCTGTTAGCCTCTATGTAATCCAGATGGGCAAAATTATAAGAATGAAGGAACCAGTGGCAACTGAAACAAAATCTCAGGGGCAGGTGCAAAAGAAAGATCTCATCTGAATTCCTGCCCCTGATTCTCAACGGTGTTTGATCTCAGCCATCTCTCTTATAATCAATGGAGCAAAAACACCCACTACTCTCCACACTGTTGTAGCAAGCACTAACCCTCCCCCAATCACAAAAGAACTCAGTGAGCAGGAGTTCTCAGTCTGGAGAGACCAGAGAAATGAAAATTTAGGATGGGTTGGCAGGGAGAATATAAAAAGGTGCCCTGCCTCTGCTGTCAACCTGCACAAATTAAAACCTGATTTGAAATTTTTCTGAAACATGACATGGTACAAACTGAAATGTGTGTGTGTCCCTTTCCTCTTCTGTGAAATGACAATCATGTGTACTGCTCTTTTCTGGGTGTGGTTGTACCAAAAGGGAAAAAAGAAAATTAGTTACACAGAAAACTTAGTTAAACTCAGTTCAATCAGTTTATGATATTGTGGTTATGTCATCTTCTTCCTCATTGATGTGATCATCCACATCTGTAGGATCATTTTGAAGTGTCTGAGAATAGGTAGGAACTCTGGTGCTGTGCTGTGGCTGTTAGGTGCCATTAAGCAGCAGATTTCAACTCATCACGACCCTATTTACAACAGAACAAAGTACTACTTGGTACCGAACCATTTTTTGTATGATGGGTAATTTGCTATGGAAAGTAGAATCAAGGTTGAAGAAACCAAAATGCTAAATGGGCCTTCTCAGGCATCTAACAGAACCAGAAACAGAAGCTTCACAGCCTTCGGAGTTAAAACTTAACACTTCAAAGCCTCCCATCTGACCATCCCAAGTGTGTTGCTTGTCCTGAGAAGGAAACAATGCTTCCCATGAACTCTGTGGTCACTATCTCCCATGACACTCACTGAATTACACTGGTTTTCTGCTGAATCATGACCAAAATCTGGGAGTCCACTACCATTCTGTTGCCTGATGCGTGATTAGTGCTTCGGCTCCTTTCTCAAGACTGGCAGAAAGAGAGAGTCCGGCATGTGTCTTGCAGCAAACAACTTTAGAGGAGAGACACTAGTATGGAGCTCGCTGGACTGGTAGGGGCGAACGGAAGGTCTGAAGGACCCAGGCAGGTTATTTACAATTGTATAGCCCTGGGAACTCAATGCTCAGTGCACATAATAAGCCCAACTGGTACAGATTATTGCAATCTCTGAGGACTCATTAATATTAATGAACAGGAAGAGAAGAAACGGAATGTTCTTGATTTATGGGCCTTCTCATCCTTAAAAGGAATACTACCTATATTCCTCACTTTTTTTATCTTCCAAGTTGTACATATTTTAAAAATCAAACATTTTCTTAGTTAAAAATAAAAATCAGTGTGTGATTTGATAATCCCAAATTCTGAAAATCTGATACTACTTCCACTTTCTGAATTGATTTCTCTCACTAAAGAGAATTATTTGTTTCAGTTCTCTAGCTTTGGTGTGGTTTGTGGTTTTATGTGTAGGTGCTTTATATTTTTGAATATTTGAATCACCATCAGTTCTACTTTAATTTGTATGGTTAATGTCTGTTGGCACTTTAGAAAATCATTTTGCCATACATATATTTTTTAATCATTTTATTGGGGCTATATATACATCCATTGTGTCAGGCACATTTGTACACGTGTTACCATCATTTTCAAAATATTTTTTTCTGATTGAGCCCATGGTATCAGCTACTCACTTTTCCCCTTCCTACCCCACCCTTCTTCTCTCATGAACCTTTGATAATTTATAAATTACTATTCTTCTTTCATGTCTTACACTGACCGATGTCTCCCTTCACCCAGTTTTCTGTTGTTCATCCCCCTGGGAGGGGGTTATATGTAGATGCTTGGCATCAGTTCCCCCTTTCTCCCTCTCCTTACCCTTACCCTCCTGGCATTGATACTCTCATTATTGGTCCTGAGAGGTTTATCTGTCCTGGATTCCCTGTGCTTCCAGCTGTTATCTATACCCATGTGCATGCTTTGGTCGAGCCCTATTTGTAAGGTAGAATTGGGGTCATGATAGTGGTGGGGAAGAAGCATTAAAGAACTAGGGGAAAGTTGTTTCATTGGTGCTATACTGCACCCTGACTAGCTCTTCTCTTCCTTGTGACCCTTCTGTAAGGAGATATCCAATTGTCTACAGATGGAGTGTTAGACTGGGTAGACTAGAGAAACAAATTTATAGACACATGTGTATAAGAAAGACATTTATATACAAGGACAGTTGAATATTGAGAAAACATCCTAGCCCAGTCCAGATCAAGTCCATGAGTGTGATATTAGCCCATATCTCTGATGCCAATCTATAAAGTCCTCTTCTGACTCATGAAACAGCTGCAATGATGCCATATGCAGTAAGATCACAGGCCAGTGGGTGTAAAGTCTTCTGAATCCAGTGCAAGTAGAAGCATCTCAGCACTGCCTGGGTTCTCCACGTGGCTCCTCCAGTTCCCAGGGCACAGGATCTATCAAAATAGTGACAAGTGTCTTGTCAGTAGAGAGTCTCTCAGGGAGTGAGCTGAGAGAGTGTTTCTCCCATCTCCAAAGAGGAAAATCAGGAGTCCCCAGAATTCTCAGAAGGCCATGCTCACACAAAGGCCTCATTGGCGCTATGACCTGATTGAGAGACTAGACCCCACCCCTTCACTCTTAATCCTCTCAAGTCCCAAATTGACACCAGATTATGTACCTACCACAGATTGGTTTTGGGTCTCCACTCTGCACTCCCCCTCATTCACATCAACATGATTTTTTGTTCTGGATCTTTGATGTCTGATACCTGATCCCATCAGCACCTCATGATCACACAGTCTGGTGTGCTTCTTCTATATGGATTTTGTTGCTTTTCACCAGGATGGCAGCTTGTTTATCTTAAAGCCTTTAAGACCCCAGACTCTACATCGTTTGATAGCCAGGAAACATCAGCTTTCTTTACTACATTTGCTATGCACCCAATATGTCTTCATCAATTCTGTTGGGGAGCTGAGCATCACGAATGCCAGGTTATTAAAACAAAGTGTTCTTGCATTGAGGGAGTATTTTATAGAGGTCCAATATCCATCTCTTACCTTAATACTTAACATATAAATATATGTACATAGGTCTATTTCCTTCTCATTATATATAAATATATTTACATATGTACTTGCCTGTATTTAGACTTCTATAAATGCCCTTTGCCTTCTAGTTATTTCCTCTATTTCCCTTTAATTTCCTCTTTCATTATCAAATTTGGCCTTCATACAGGTTTCAGTAATTTCTCTTAGTTACATTGCCCATGATAAAGCCCTACAAGGCATCCTATGGCCTCCTCACCATTGATTTTAGATCAGCAGTTGTTCCCTTGTCCCTGAGTTTGTTAGCACCCACTTCCTTTCTCCCACCTCCCCTTTCCCATGTATCCCGGAACCAGGGGGTCCCATTATTTTCTTCTCTGGATAGTTTATCCGGCCTATCTTACCTAGACAGACACACAGAGACACTAATGAGCAAAAAAAAACAAGGCAGAGCAAAACAAAATAACAAAAGAAAAAACAACAACAAAAATATGATAAAAAAGAAGAAGAAGAAGAAAAGCCTAAAAATAGTTCCAGGTATGTTTGTTGAACTTTAGGAGTGTTTCAAGATTAAATCTGATGGGGTGCCATGGGATGGCACCAATGTCTATTTTTTTTAATTCTCCCTAGACTTCATTGCTTACTCCCATTGCTGCTCTGTTGCATACTCTTAGCATTTCACCCAGTGTGCTGGGGTCAGATCTGGCACAATTACTGCACTGTACTTCCAATGTTGTCCCTCTTAGTGATATGGGTCAGTGAGGGATGTTTTGCCTCATGGTGGGGCCAGCCCTGTGGTCCTCTTTGTGCACTGGCTGCTCTGAGCAGGAATATCGTCCTCCGGGCTTGGTATGCCAGGATATGTTTAACTCTCTCTCCTTTCCTCTTCATTTGCTCCTATGTGCACTGATCAGATGCATCCCTCTCCCTGACCTGTAGCTTCATACATATAGTTAATGTAATCTTTCACTTAGTAATATGATATGCTTCAACCTCTCTGACATGTAATTTAAAATATAATAATAGATTTTCTCTTGGGTCTGTGTTTTATCAATAGACATGCTACTCTAACCATCACTGTTCTTAGTTATGGAAATTGATGGTCATCCCTCCACACCTTTAGTCACCCGCCTTTAATGACACCTTTTTCACCATCCCCTTAGCCCAGCTTGTCACCATTCGTTTGCCTTTAAAAACAGTTCTAAGGCAAACAGACCAACTCCTTTAACCTTTCTCTTCCTCCAAAGCACACTTATCTCATTCTGCTGCTATCTATTTAAGTGTGTGCCTTATCCAGCATCACTCAGAGTTCAACTCTAAAATAGACACCAGAAGCCATTAAACTCCCCATGAGTGCTTGCAGCAGACTTTATGCAATGCAGCAGAAATGACTCCCAGCAGACCTTTAACCTTTGCTGACACTTAGTTAATACAATTTTCATTTCAGTTAATGTTTAAGTCTAGATGGAAACAGTAAGTTTCAGGTCAGAGTAAGTTGCAAATAATGAGAAAAAGAGTTGGATAACTTATTATAGAATGTCTGCTGTGCCAGGATGCAAAAAATTTGAAAGATTATGGAAAGCTGTTTGCCAAGAAGTTGATGATAAAAAAGAAATAAATGTGTTCATGGTAAGAAAGATTACAGTGTGAAAAATGTGAGGGACATCAAAAACTCCCCAAGAACACGGAAAATAACAAAACAGACAAGGTCACCAACAGCCTAACTAATTCAAACCAGCCTCTCCCATCCCCTCCTTGTCAGTGCTCAATGCCCAGCCACAGCTAATCTGTTACTTCACAAATCAGGATGTAAATAGCTTTTCTCTACATGGAGTTTGCAGACTGTTAATCCCACTCACATTCATTGGTGCAAACTCACTCATTTGCATTCATATATTCACATGCCCACGTCTGCACCATGGCCAATAAAATTGAAAAAGGTCAATGGAGCCCCACTAGCTCCTCCTCCTGGTTTCAAAATCCTAGCCTGGATTATGCCCCTAGTCAGATCCCTAGTAATAATCTATGTACTATTACTTTTAGCTACCTGTGTGTTTAAATTTTTACAGCAACGAATGAAAAACATCTCCAAGCTGACCATCAACCAACTTTTGCTTCACCCCTACAGTCTGTTACCAACTGACCCAAGCCCTTAACTTTCCAACTTTTAACTCCTCCCCTCATCACACTATCTCAACTCAAGGTGCATTATCACAAAGAATTTGGAATGTTTGGGCTGGATCAGGACCATGAAGTCCCTGCTTCCAGCATTCCAAGGAGCTTATCTCTCTGGGCTTGGTCTGTGCAGCCCCTTCCCTAGCATTCTAGGAAACCGATCTGTGAAAAACAAGATGATTTTCTCACACACGACATCTTGACTCAGACTCTGTAGTTGCAGCATCAAAAAGCCTCCTTCCCTTTATCAGTACATATATCCTTGGCTCAAACACTATACAAATATATCCCACCACTGCGCTGCCAGGCTGAGACTTCCCTGACTTAATTCAGGTCATGGAATCTGCCCGGGAGTTCCTTCCCTGCCCTAATAAAGGCATTCTTAAATCTCACATTCTTTTTCTCAATTTTACCTTCGTTCTGTGTCTCACTTTTTACCTCTCAGTACAAATGATTAAATCTGAAAAATTGTTAATGTTAGGTGCCATTGAGTTGGTTCTGACTCACAATGACCCTACATCAAACAGAAGAAAACAGTGCTTGGTCTTGTAGCATCCTCACAATTGGTAAATTTCAGGGCAGTATCAATTGCCACTGGGCAATTGATAGTTTGCAGCCAATAGGGCAACCCATCTGTCAAGGATCTGCCTCATTTGTGCTGTCCTTCCACTTTACCAGTGATGATGTCCTTTTCCTGGAACCAAAAATGTTGTGGTTAGGTTCCAACAAGTCAATTTTAACACACGGAGACTGTATGTATAAGTGAAAACCACACTGCTCAGTCCTGTGCCCTCCTGATACTTGTTGTTCTGTTGGAGTCCACTGTTGCAGCCACTCTGTCAATCCATCTCCTTGACAGTGATGGTTAGAGTAGCACGTCTATTGATAAAACACAGAGCCAAGAAAAAATCTAGTATTTTATTTTAAATTACATGTCAGAGAGGTTGAAGCATATCATATTACATACTTGAGAATAATGGAGATCCAAA
>NW_022111359.1:7688570-7689773 GCF_000313985.2 Echinops telfairi | reverse complement strand
TCCCTTCAGGTCCTGCTTTGGCCCGATCTCGTATATACCACTTCCATTTAACAATGGAGTGTTGCTGCACACGTCCAACTTTATGATTCCATGGGTCAGACAATACCCAGTTCATGATAAGTAGTTCAGGCCTCATGGTGACTTGGTGGCCCATCTTGAGGTTTTCAGTCTCCAACAACGCCCAGTAACAGGCCAAAAGCTGTTTTTTTTTCAAAGGGGGAGTAGTTATCCGCAGAGGATGGCAACACTTTACTCCAAAATCCCAATGGTCTACGCTGTGATTCACCAATAGGGGTCTCCCAAAGACTCCACACTGAATCTTTATCTACAACTGAAACATCTAGGGCCTTTGGGTCAGGAGAATCATATGGTCCCAGTTGCAAAGCTGCTTGCACGTCAGCCTGAACCTGTTGCAGAGCCTTTTCTTGTTCTGGACCCCACTCAAAATCGGAGGCTTTACGTGTCACTTGATAAATAGGTCGAAGTATAACACCCAAGTGAGGGATATGTTGATTCCAAAATCCAAAGAGGCCCACTAGGCGTTGAGCCTCTTTTATAGTCATTGCAATAGCCAAATGCTATAGCTTATCCTTCACTTTAGTAGGAGTATCTCGACATGCCCCACACCACTGGACTCTGAGAAATTTTACTGATGTGGAGGCTGCCTGAATATTTATTGGGTTAATTTCCCAACCTCTTGTACGCAGATATTGTACCAATGAATCTAGAGTCTTTGGCACATCCTCCTTAGTTGGTCCAATCAGCATAATATCATCAATATAATGGACCAGTGTGACATTTTGTGGATTAGAAAGGTGATCAAGATCCCTTCGCACTAAATTATGGCACAGGGCAGAAGAGTTGATGCACCCCTGGGGGAGAGTTGTGAAAGTATATTCTTGCCCCTGCCAGGTGAAGGCAAACTGCTTCTGGTGGTCCTTCGAGACTGGTATTGAGAAGAAGACATTAGCCAGATCAATAGCTGCATACCAAGTACCAGGAGAAGTATTAATTTGCTCAAGCAATGAAATCACATCTGGAATGGCAGCTGCAATTGGAGTCACCACCTGGTTAAGTTTACGATAATCCACTGTCATTCTCCAGGATCCATCTATCTTTTTTACAAGCCAAATAGGCGAGTTAAATGGGGATGTGGTAGGACTCACCACCCCTGCATTTTTCAAGTCTTTGATGGTGGCACTG
>NW_022111359.1:7682147-7686915 GCF_000313985.2 Echinops telfairi | reverse complement strand
TTTCAGGGTCCCAACTTTTCCCAATCAATGCCCTCACTTTGGTTTCAGACACTGCTCTAGATCTGCAATTCAGCTGCCATTGTAATTCAGCCACTTGCATAATGAGACTCTGGACCTCGTTCTCAGCATTGCCTCCCTTTTGCTAGAGGAGAGAAGGCTCTCCTTTGTAGCACAGATGGCAGTTTTCAAATCCATTAGTTTGCATTCTCCATAGGAGAAAGACATTGTGATCTGTTCCCATAAAGATCCCGCCTAGAAATCTCTTTGGTCAGTCCTACTCTAGGTTACTCTGAGTCTAAATTCACTCCCCCATTCGCACACCATCTATGGAGTCCCCGACAATTTGCTTGAAAAGTCAGTGGTGCACAGCTCTGCTTTGTACACATGGAATCACTATTGGCCAACATCCTGTTTAGCTACAGTTCTATTTATAACTTTGCTTCTGAGAACTCACATGGAATATTTCTCCCTTTTGATTCAGATATTCTATAGCACTTTTGATCCTCTGTTGAAAATTAAGGACCGCTTTTCCTCTCTCTATCAAATTTCCCTCAATGACAGTTGTCTGCCCTCGGGCCTGGTCTCCTTATTGATCCATTTTGGATGGACATGGTTGGTATCTTAGTGTCAGATGACCTAACAGGTGAACAGTTCATCTGGTTCCTTCAAAAAGAGATGACCATCAAAGGTGTCTGTGTGGCACTCATAGAAAAAATCCCTGTATAAATAAAACAAACAAACAATAAAAAAAAAAAAAGAAAAAATCCCTGTGACCAAGATAATATACACACTAAGAGATGCAACCTACCTCCCCAGAGTCCTCAACTCATATGCAAATGCATTCATCTTTTATGATGAGATCAATACATTACTAACTATGGCTGCTATATAGGACTATAATTGTATAACACACAAGATGTGGATCATTACAACCCGGTGGGGTTTTTCTTTGATAATACTTTCAGATTTATTAGATATTTTTCATGGGACTCTTTTCTTTGCACACCAGAACGCTGAAATACATGGTTTCAAACACTTTCTCAGGACAGTGAATCCTTCCAAGTACCCAGAAGACCTTTTTCTTACCAAATACTGGCTCTCTGCTTTTAATTGCTCACTTGCAGGAACTGTATGTGGGGAAAAATGTGAGTGTCCACCCAATGCCTCCTTGGAGTCAGTGACTGAGGAAAGAAGAGATACAACCATAATGAAATCCATCAATGATCTCTATAATGCTGTCCACCTGGTGGCCCATGCCTTCCATGACATGATTTTAATGGGTGAGGAAACTAGATACAGGATGCTCACAGAATACCCTGTGCTTCTCCCTTGGCAGGTAAAACATACTTTGCAAGTGATTCATTTAAGGGCTTGTTAGCATCTGAGAATTAATTTATTGTGTTAAAATTTTATGATTCAACCTTGGTGGCATAGTGGTTACTGTTGGGCTGGGAGCCACATGGACAGCAGTTTGAACCACCAGCAAGATAAAGGCTGAACTTTCTCCCCTGTAAACAGTACAGTCGTTATGATTTAGCATTGACACGATGGCAGTGAGTTTAATTTTGGTAATCGAATGTAATCTTCAAGATTAGGGGATGCTTAATATTCCCTAATTTCAAATCATGCTAAAGAGGTATGGAAATTAAAGCATGGGTGGTTCATAGATATATTTCAAACTCACTACCATCAAGTCAATGCTGCCTCAAGTGACTCTCTGTGGGTTCATGAACTGTAATTATTTTGGATGTAGAAAGCCCAGTCTTTCTCCCCCAGAGCTGCTTGTGGTTTGAATTGCTGTCCATCTGGATAGCAGCCTGAGGCTTAAGCATCACAGTACCCGGGGACCATAATAGAAATAGAGAGGAATGGAATTAAAACTCCAGAAAGAAATCCATGCATCAACGTTCAACTGTTCATTGACAAGGAATCTTCATCTCTTCTGCATTTGATGAATCTCTTCAGGAGCCCTCAGAAAACCAATGATTGGGGTTGATCCTCTTGATTCACAATAGAGTCACCAGAAGTGAAATTTTCTGGAAAGTATAGACATTACTCGTGAGGCACAGGTAGCACAAATTATTTTATTTGCTCTAGTCTGCTAGCCTTAATATTGGTGATGCCAATTTACTCAGTCTCACTATGGAAAACAACAACAACAAAAACAAAAAAACAAATAATCTGGCAAGTATGAGCAAGACAACCATGTGTAGCAGTTCCATTCACCTGACACACTGTTGCTGTGAGTCACAATTGCCCCATTATTACGGGTTGAAGTTTTTATTTATCTGGGGTAGGGTAGAGTGCTCTTCCTTGAAAACGCAGTATAGTCAGTGAACATCCTGAAATCATACCTGTTCAGAAAGGGACATAGGCATACATATGTGAAAAACCTGTGTAACTGCTTGGCAACTAAATTTATCTTTAGTTCACACCTGACTTTTTTGTCTCTAATGTCCATGTTCATCTACTTTCTTAATGATTTCTCTCCTTTAGCTCCACCCATTCTTAAAAAACGCTCAGGTGATAAACAGTGCAGGAGAACATTTCTCCCTGAATGAGAACAGAAACTGTGTGTCACGATATGAGATTATGAACTTTCTGAATTTTCCTGGTGGTCTTTGCCTTCCCATGAAAGTGGGAGAGTTCACCCCCCAGCGTCTAATTGGACAAGGTTTGATGATCCAGGAGGAGCTAATAGAATGGGCTTTTGGATTCACAGAGGTTTGGATGAATTCTTCATTTATATCACAAAGCAGAAACAATACATAAAAATAATTCTGTGGTCACATGACTCTTTACAAAATCTGTATTGATTTTGTGGATTGCACCCAGCAGGGGCAAAGTTTGCAGGGTTTGTCAAAAATAAGATTTTATATATTATAATGCTGGGGGTGTAACAGTTAACATCTTGGTTGCTAGCTGAAAGGGTGGTGATAGGAACCTACATTGGCTCCCAGAGAGGAACCCCAGTTGATGTGCTTGCTTAAAGAATAGAGAATTGGATCCTGATGGGGCTGTTCTACTGTGTGTTATAGGAGTAGTGTCCCTGGGATTCAGGATCATCCAGGCCTTTATGTGTCAGAATCTTTAAATAAAAATAAAAAAATTCATGCACTATGATCACATTCTAAGTTAATATGATCAAGTCATACAAGACTACTGAACTATTGTCATTGATTTCCTTTTACAGACTCCTCACTCTGGGTGTAGCAATAGCTGTGACCCAGGATTCATGAAAATCACTCAGAAGGGGAAGCCTATTTGCTGTTTTGATTGTATTTCATGTCCAGAGGGAGAAATATCTAATCAAACAGGTAGGAATTGACAAAATACAACAGTCAGCTCCTCTCACTTCTACCCAGCCTCCTGGAGTACCCGATGGGGGTGGGAGGGTGGGCAAAGGGGTAAACACCAAAGTACCTTCTGACTTTTCCCAAAAGCTAGCTCAGAAGACAGATTTGCCAATCTATGTCTGTCCTGGAAGCCATCCCCCAACCATTAAGCACGGTTTCAGTAAGTGCAATTGTACGGTTGAGATATATAAAGATGATAATAAAATCATAGAGAATGAGAGAGATAGGAGAGAGAGTAAAATAAACAAGTCAGACACATTTAATGGTAGCATGCTCACCTCCTGGATGGCCATGACCTGAACAGCCAGGTCAGCGCACAGACAAGAGGGCAGGGGAGAGAAACCAGGAGAGAGGCTGAACCAAAGCTTAATTGATAAGCAAGGCTTATATACTTTTGGAATATTCATGCCTCCCAATTACAGGTCAAGACATACATCACAGGAAGAGGCTGTATAATAGGCAATACAAGCAATAGGAGGGCGATAAACCATGGGCATAAGAGTAAAAAGAACGATGAACTACCGAGTGACAAATGATAGGAAGGGGTGGAACTAGAGGTATACATGTAACAAGGGCGAACCCTTGATTCATGATGGCAGCTGAACTTGGTCATCCTTGCATTGGCTTGACCTCCCTGGTCTCTCCTTCAGGGAAAAAAAATACTACTGTGCTTATCAGAAGGGAGTGGGCCCTACTTATTGTAGGATAAACATTGGCGTCTGCTTGCTCTGGATGGCTGAAACCCATATGGAGAGTAACCCCTGACCTACTTCTGTTGACCTCCAAGTGTATAGGCGTTGACCATGCGTAGCAAGAAGCTAGTTTGGCATATATTTGGGGGTGACAACTTGGGAGAAATCTTTCCCTTTCCCACATATGCCCATGAGATCCAAGTTATGGAAAACCACCTGAAGTCCAGTTTTGTTCTGCCCTCATGTGCACCATGAGTGAGAGCCACTCAAAGTTCACTAAGGAGGTCTATTTTTAACTGTCACATAATTCTTCATAGATACTTGAAATTTGTTTTATTCAAATAAATAGGGATTGGACAGATAAAGTGACGAATATTAAAAAACAACAACCACACAATTCTTTCGACGCTGCACATTCTAAGCTTTGAAACATGTCATTCCTTGCTTTGTTTAAACTCCATTTCACTTTTCTCACCAGATAGTGATGCATGTATGGAGTGCCCTCAAAGTCAGTATCCCAACATTGAGAGGGACCACTGTCTGCCCAAAATTGTTATATTCCTGAATTATGAAGATCCCTTGGGGATGGCTCTGGGCTGTACAGCTCTGGGCTTCTCTGTCATCACTGCAGGGGTCTTGTGGGTCTTTGTGAAGCATCGAGACTCCCCCATAGTCAAGGCCAACAACCGGGCCCTCAGCTATGTCCTGCTCCTCTCCCTC
>NW_022111359.1:7675918-7681654 GCF_000313985.2 Echinops telfairi | reverse complement strand
CATCTTAGCCTCCAGTGTGGGGCTTCTAGGCTGCATCTTTGCCCCAAAGTGCTATGTCATCTTCCTACATCCAGATAGGAACACATCAAAAGGGTTAAGGAATAAAACATGCTTTGAGGACAAGTGACCAAATATCACTTGTTTGTGTCTAGTTCCTATGCAGTTGGTTCCTATTCATAGTGATCATTGGTGCAATGGAACACACCACTGCTCTGTCCTGCACCATCCTCACCACTGTAGCAGCCACTGAGTCCATCTCATTCTGGGTCTCCCTCGATTTTGCAGACCTTTGGCTTTACAGAGCATGTCGTCCTCCTCTAGAGACAGGTACTCCTTTTCGGCAAGTCCAAAGTACATGAGACAAAGGCTTTCCATCCTCACTTCTAAAGAGCTTTCTGGCGGTGCTTCTTTGTAATAATGTTCTCTTTTCCATGGCTGTCCTTTGTTTATTTGCTATTCTTCACCAACACAATAATTCACATGTATCGATTATTTTATCTTCTTTTTTTACATGCATATACGTTGATTGAAAATACCATGGCTCCCATCAAGTGTACCTTAGTCCTCAGAATGAACTTTTTTCTCTTTCACATTTTAAAAAGATCTCTTAGCAAATGGACTCTGTCCAGTAGTGTTGCCATGGGTCTTAATTCACAGGATGGGCAGAGCACTTTATTGATTTCTATATTTTCAAATTTTCCCTATGCAATATGTCAGCTTGTTTCTTTTTCTTTTTCTGGAAATGAACCTGCTTGTCACGAAAGACTCCAAGTCCATTAAAGTTTTACTTTTACTTTTCCTTAATTTTTTCCCCCATTTAAACTATTATTACAGTTTCAGGGATCAGGAATCAATCTGGTGGAGGTTATACAAATTAATTAATTACGTTTTGTTTTTACAATTTTTCACAGTTTTATTGGTACTTCATCCCCATATCATAAACTTCAATAGTGCAATAACGCCAAAGAACATCGTGTAGAATATGATACCACGATCAGTTGTAGAATATGCTCCTCTTCCGTGGACTCCTAGTTATGGGTGTAATTTTGTTTTTTAATTGTGACAAAAACATGCACAACAAAAAGTCTCTAATCCAACAACCTCCACATGTACAACTAAGTGCTCTTAAGTATGTGCTTCACATTCTACAGACATTATTGATATTTTCCCCAAATTATTTCACCACTATTAACATACACTCAATAACAACATTCCCTAAGAAGAAGTCTTCCTCCTTCATCCATGGTAACCATTGACCAAGTGTATGTTTGTTTTTATTTTATTGGGGCTCGTACAATTCTCATCACAATCCATACATACATCCGTTGTGTCAAGCACATTTGTACATTCCCTGCCCTCATCATTCTCAAAACATTTGCCTTCCACCTCAGCCCTTGCACACTCTATGCATTCACACAGCCCACCTCAAGAAATGAAATCAACAGTAACACCCTGTTAGCCTTCTGTGTATTTACTTCTTTCACCCTCTCTCCTCCCGCCATCCTCCCTTCTTCCTCAGTATCCTATCCCTCCTGCTCTTTCTTGCCCCTTGTCCCTGGCCATCTCATAGCCATCCAAGCCTTGTCTTTTCTTGTGTAATCAACATTTCTTTGCTTTTCCTTATAATAATGGTGTGATAAGATATTTACCTGTGTAAAATTGGCCAAGTTAGTTCACCATCAGGTTCTCTAGCTTTGTCCTTGTCTTACAGCGTATAAAACAGTTTTCAATTTGTTTGTTTTTTAAACATAATATTCAGTTGTATGAATTTGACCCAGTTTGTTCATCCTATCCTTTATAAGAGAGTTTTGGTTATTTTGACACTTTGACATTACAGAAAATGCTGCAATAAACATAGATATGGATATGCCTGTTCATGTTGTATTCTTTATTTCTTTAAGGTATATACCCAGTAGAGAGGTTGCTGGGTCATAAGATATTTGTATTTGCATTTGTTTAAAGAGGTGCCATGCTGATTTCCTTAATGATGGTACAGTCCTGCCAGCAATGTGATCACATTTTGATATCTCCAGAGTCTCTCCAACATTTATTATTCCTTCTTTCATTCATTGACTTTTGATAAAAGTGTGCTTTCAATTTGTATTACTCTTATTGCTGGAGAATGTGCATGTTTCTTCATAGGGTTGGTGGCCAGCTGGATGTCAAATTTGGTAAATTGTTATTCATGTCACGTGTTCAGTTTTAACTATCTTATTTATATTTTTGTTGTTAAGGTGTTGTACATTTTGGAGATTATCCCTTTATCTGATGTATTATCACTGACTATTTTTTCCCAATCTAGGGGTTCTTTGTTGATTGTTTTCATGAAAGTATTTGATATGCAAACAATGCATTTTCAGTAGCTCCCAGTTTTTCATTTTCAATTTCCATGTATTATGATTTTTGGAGTTGATCGTTCTATGGTTGGGTTCTAAATTTATGGCCTTGTGGTCTGACATGATGATTTGTAGTATATCAATGCTTTTTAAATTTATGGATGCTTCTTTTGCGATCTAAATTATGATCTGATGTAGACTAGCTACCATAAATGCTAGAGAAGAAAGGGAAAGAAATTGTTGTTGGGGAGGTGTTCCATATATATCTGAGATCAAGGGGACTGTTTATTCTGTACCTTTGTTGGTTTTCTTTAGAGTTGATCAATCTTTAGTTGAAACTGATATATTGAAGTTTTCCAGTATTGTATCATTGGATCTATTTTTCTCTTCATTTCTGGGAGAATCTGATTGACATGTTTTGATGGTTTTTCATTTGGTGCATTTATATTAATGAAAGTTATGGTTTATTGATCAATTCAAGCTTTCATAATTTTATAGTGACCTTCTCTATTGGCTGGAGCCATTATGCCAGTACATCTTGTCATGGGTTTCATCTTCTCCATTGTCCCTATGTTTTACCAAGCACGGTGGTTTGTTTGTCCCCCACCCCCTCCCCAGGAACTGGTCTCCCTTGAGGACATATCCAGAGTAGGTGAGACAATGCTTCAACAATGTTTCATTGCCTCTTACAAGCATTGTAGCTGTACTTCTTCCAAGAAAGATATGTTCATTAGTTTGGCTGGTGTGTTAGGTTGGGCCGTCTAGGGAAAGAAATCAGTGATATTCACCAATGTACAAGAAAGAACTTTTTATCAAGAAGAAACTTACATCAAAAAAGTACCTCCTGCTTGTTCAACTCTAGTCTATAGATCCAATGCTAGCCAGGGTCGTTTTCAGACTCACATAGCTGCAGGCCGGTGGTGCTAAAAGGTGAAGTAGGAAGCACAGCGCTCACAGGCCAGTGCGTGCAGAGCCACAGGATCCAGTCTGTGGAAGCTCAGCAGGGTGCTGACAGATCAGAGTCAGGTGGCCCACATGGGCCTGCCCTTGGAGGCAGACACAGAGTCGCAGTGAGGTGGAAGACTGAGTGCAAAGAGGAAGCATCTCGGTGAGAACTTATTCTCATAAAAATAATAGAACTCAAGGAGGTGTCATCAAGCTATCACTCGATTGAAAAGTTGAACTCGGCATGTATCCAAGAGAGTCTGGTTGATAGAGTGCACGGCAGTCCATGGTACTTTCAATATCCTTCTTCAGCAGCATCATTCAAATGCATTGATTCTTGTTTCGTCTTCTTCATTCGCTTTCCAACTTTCACATGCATGTGAGACAATCAAAAACACGTATGGCTTGGATCATGCACCACTTAGTCCACAACGTAACTCCTTGTTTTGCAAGTTTAAAAAGGTCTCATATGTCAGATGTACCTATGTATGCCAATTTGATCTCTTGAATGCTGCTTCCATGAGCTTGATTGTGGATCCCAGCAAAAGAATATCTTTGACATCTCCAAAATTTTCCTTATTTATCAGGATGTTACCTATTGGTTCAGTTGTGAGGATTTTGGTCTTCTTCACATTGAAGTAGTCCATACTGAAGGCTACAATCCTTGTTCTTCTTCAGTACGTGCTTCACGTTTCAGGGATTAAGGTAGTGTCATCTGCGTATCCTAGGTTATTAATAAGCCTTCTTCTGATCCTGATGCCACATTCTTTTTAATATTGTCCAGCATCTCTGATTTCTAGCTTACCATACAGATCAAATGAATATAGTTAAAGGATACAACCCTGAGGGACATCTTCCCTAATTTAAACCATGCAGCATGTCCTCGATCTTTGCCAACAGCTGCCTCTTAATCCATGGACAGGTTCTGCATGTGCACCAGTGAAGTGTTCTGAAATTCTATGTATTCTCAATGCTATCCATAATTGTTTGTATCTGTGTTAGCCTGGGCTGACTAGAGAAAATAATGCAGTGACACTCATTTATGTATAAGAAAGAGCTTTATATCAAGACGTAATTATATATCAAGAAAGCTACCCAGCCTAGTGTAACTCAAATTCCTAAGTCCCACACACAGCTATATGCAATGATACAGAATGCAGGCAGATCACATTTCCGTGGGTGCACATCTTGTGGATTTAAGGGTGGTGGAAACATGGCAGGGCACTGAGAGCTCTCAGGTTTGGTGGCCCAGTTCCATCAGGCAGGAATGTGAAGGGAGAGAAAAGGAAGAGGTTCTCAAAGCCCTCCTTATGAGAAAGCCCCAACTCCAAGTAGGCTCCATCAGGCTGTGAGTTGAATGACAGGTTAGATAACATACCTACAATTTGATATATCTTCAAGTTGAGAAAAATTTATCTATCACAGTATCCACACACTTGAATGCCTTTTCACAATAGAAAAAATACAAGTAAACATACTTCTAGTGTTCTCTGTTTCCAGCTAATTTTCATAGAAAGATAGCAATAATATTAATTGCTGCATATTGTCTTCTGTATCTGGATTGACTTTCTGGTAGCACCATATTGATGCACTGCTGCAACCATTGTTGAGTAATCTTCAGCAAAGCTTATTTTTATGTGATATTAATGAAACTGTTTCACAATTGATGCATTTCGAGGGGTCCCCTTTCCTTGGAATAGGAACAAAAGTGGATCTCTTCAAGTCTGTTGGCCAGGTGGCTGTCAACCATATTTCTTGTCATAGACTAGTCTGGTCTGTAACTTTGTTGTACTCTTGTGTCTTACATGATGTTACAAAGATGGAAGTTATAGCACTGGTCTTTAAAACAGTAGCAGCGTCACTCAAGTTGAAACGTTTTCATCAGTGCTTCCAGAATGAGGACAGACTACAAAGAAGAAATAGCCTGTCCATTTCTGAGGAATCAGATACTGAAAATCTAAAGAATAGCAGCAAGAAAGCAGACAATCTTGCCCCCACACACTGCCATTTTTTCCCCTTTTCTCAAAGTCTCAAGGTAGCCCTTGGGTTCCAGTCAAATGTAAAGTTCTTGTGCCACCGAGGGTGATCCCCTGAAGTCTTCTTCATTCAAGAATATGAGGGTGGCATGCACCTTCCTAAGCAGAAGCCTGCAGTTCAACCAAAGGCCCCCATCCCAGCAGAGCATTCAGTGTGAACTCCCTGGAACGAAAATATGCAACACAACTAATAATGTGAACATGAGAATATGGGTGAGGTGGGGATTTTTACCATGGTTTCAGATTAGAAGACATACTTATGTCAAATCAAAACAAGATCTTTTAATCTTTAAATAACAAAGCCAAAGTATATTCTGTAGTCTTCTTTAAATGTGATAATAGTTGTGGTAGTAACACAATCTCCTGTCAACTGGAGGGTAGTAAGAGTGAAGGGATGGTGGTTAGCCTGTCTACCAGTC
>NW_022111359.1:7673472-7675305 GCF_000313985.2 Echinops telfairi | reverse complement strand
CATTGTAATCTGAAAAATGCTTTGTATTACCTTGATAGTTTTAATTTTTATTGATGCTAGCTTTAGGGCCTAAAATGTGATCTATTCTGGAGTAGGTTCCATGCGCACTGAAAAAGATGCAGAAAAAAAAAGCAAAATGTTGAATGTTTTTTTCTTGGGTGAAGTAGTCCTGTATATGTGTAAGAGATCTAGTTGGTTGTATTGCTTAGTTCTTCTGTATGTTCCTTAATTTTCTAGAGAATTTTGTCATTTGTGAAACCGATGGGAAATGGGATAATAAGTTCCCATTTCCTGTGATACTCACAAGGTCAAGTGTACAGACTATGGCCTCTCTATTGATGGTGAGCGTGGAGTCAGTGGTCTTTAGTGCTTTGTGGGCCATCTAAGGCATGGCCAGTGACTTTTTTTTGACTCTCACAAGACCCTATTCTTTGGGAACGACAAAAAATCCCAAAGGAACTTTTTTACTGACTGCCACACTGGCTCTTCTGATTCCACCATCCTCAGCTCATTAGAATAAATGCTATCTCCCTCACGATGGATGGATTCAGACCAGCAAGAGGTCGTTCCAGAGTCTTGCTCTCCCTCATCCCGGATGAACCCGCTAGAGGTAGGAGAGGAAGAAGTTGCCGAAATATATCTTTCTTGTCTTTGTAAAAAAATGTTTCCTCCATGTTGAGAACATCCACCTCACAACACTCGTTTATCCAGTAACGACTTCATGTATGAGTCAGTGTCCCTGACGCACGATATCCCTCCAGTTGTGTGACCATTCTCACCTTCCTTTCCCCAGTTATCCTCCTCACTCATGTTAATTCATTGTATTCACGTTTCCTATTGAATACTAACAGGTGCTGTGGCTATTTAGTGGTAAACTTAGGGGTCAAATGAGAAAGATAAGCATCTAAGTACTCTATGCTCATAATCATAGGTGTGAAAAGCTGACTCTGGTGAGGAAAGACCCTCATGTTATGATTTACAAACAAATCTTAGTATGCAGTCTCAAGACTGAGCACAGCCTCTCTAATAAGTGTCATAAAGGAATTGTCATAAAGGGGCTACCATGAAAGTTGAGTCATTCCTGTGTCTGGCTGTTTACCATACCTGAAGGTTAGCTGCAGATCAGAGCGATCTGGTTCTACAGCCTGACCCTCTATACAGAGTAGCAAACTCTCCTCTGACCTCTCTCACTGATACTGATCATACTTTGATCCCCTGGATAGGACTCGGGGACTTTGAAGTCAACTAACACAACTTCAAGACAATGTCATTTTATTGTCTGTTCATTATGTCACCTGCTTGTGATATTACAGACATGCACCTATGTATCCCCAACAAGATCATTCCCTTTCCCCTCTCCTGCACTGCCCCTCTCATCAATAAGCCTCATCGCTCTGGCAGGGCTGCATTCCTTTCAGGAGGACCTCACCACAGATCCACTGCAAGGTCCATAAGCAGGGGCACAAACTTGCGGTCCCGCGAGGATGAAGCTGCGCCTGGAGCCACTGCAGCTCAGCCAGAGTCCTGCACTGCTGGTCCTGCCTCTGTCCCTGGCTGTGACGCTGGTCTTCTCTGAGGAAACCCTGGACAAAGTGCCCAAATCAGGGGGCATTCTGCACGCCCAAGGCACACGACACAAGGGCTACACAGAGTTCAGCCTCGGCGTGAAGGAGACCCTGACTTCCACAAGCCTGGAGCCAGCTACTGCTGTGCGTGGCGCATGGCGTGGGGGTGGGAGTGGGGGGAGCATTTGGGGCTCAGACCTGAAGCCTAGCAAGACGCCCAGTGGTGCAGCACCGGAGGAGTGCGCATGGTGCGGACACAGCCTTGAAG
>NW_022111359.1:7664091-7672822 GCF_000313985.2 Echinops telfairi | reverse complement strand
AAGAGGACATGGCTAAGAGAGAAAGGTCATCCCAGATTCACCAGGCATGCTCCCTGGAGGCAGGGAGACCCAGGCTCCCATGGTCCCTGGTGCTGCTACCTAAGGATGGAGGCTCGGCAAACACCTAGGTCAGGGAGTGCCAGGAAGAGTTATCAGAACAGAGGAGCCCCTCCGTAGGCAGGACGGCCCAACCAGACCCGACCTGGAGACCCCTCACTCCACCGCAGCCATCAGGCCCACCGCCTCTGTGCGTCATTTCCCCAGAGGCATTTCTTGGGCATAGTGGTCGCCGCTGAGATGAAAGCCATATAAACAAGACAAACAAGATGATAACAAAAGTGTAGCGTATCCACAAGACAACAAAGAAACAAAAGGCACAAAGCACAAAAAATAACCATGAAAGCTGAACCCCATAACAAAATAAAAAACATATCATAAAATGACACTAACAAAATCATATTTATCCTTAACAACTCTGAATATAAGTGGACTAATATTATCAGTTAAAGGCAAAGATTAATAGAATGGATTTTTTAGAAAAGAGGCTTTCATATGCCGCTTAGCAGAGACATGCCTTAGAAATAAAGATAAACATAGACTCTAAATCAAAGGATGAGAAAAATATACCAAGTTATCAGTAATCCCAAGTAAGATGTAGAAGCAATATTAATCTCAGACAATAAGCATCTATATTAATGATATATTAAATGATGAAGAACTTCACTATATAATTATGAAAGCATGAATTGATCGAGAAACCATAACTTTCATTAATATAAATGCACCAAATGAAAAACCATCAAAACATATCAATCAAATTTTCCCAGAAATGAAGAGAAAAATAGATCCAATGACACAATACTGGAAAACTTCAATACATCAGTTTCAACTAAAGATTGATCAACTCTAAAGAAAACCAACAAAGGTACAGAATAAACAGTAACCATGATCACAGATATGTATGGAACAACTCACCGCCAACAATTTCTTTCACTTTCTTCTCTAGCATTTATGGTAGCTAGTCTACATCAGATCATATTTTAGATCACAAAAGAAGCATCCATAAATTTAAAAAGCATTGATATACTACAAACCATCATGTGAGACCACAAGGCCATAAATTTAGAACCCAACCATAGAACAATCAACTCCAAAAATCATAATACATGGAAATTGAAAATGAAAAACTGGGAGCTACTGAAAATGCATTATGTTTGCACATCAAATAATTTCATGAAAGCAATCAACAAAGAACCCCTAGTTTGGGAAAAAATAGTCAGTGATAATACATCAGATAAAGGGATAATCTTCAAAATCTACAACACCTTACCAACCAAAATATAAATAAGATAGTTAAAAATGAGCACGTGACATGAATAAACAATTTACCAAATTTGACATCGAGGTGGCCACCAACCCTATGAAGAAACATGCACATTCTCCAGCAATAAGAGAAATACAAATTGAAAGCACACTTTTATCAAAAGTCAATGAGTGAAAGAAGGAATAAAAATGTTAGAGAGAATGTGGAGAGATAAAAATGCAATCACATTACTGACAGGACTGTAGCATTGTACCACTGTTAAGGAAATCAGCATGGCACCTCTTTAAACAAATGCAAATGCAAATATCTTATGACCCAGCAATCTCTCTACTGGGTATATACCTTAAAGAAATAAAGAATACAACGTGAACAGGCATATCCATATATATGTTTATTGCAGCAGTTTCTATTATGTCAAAGTCTCAAAATAACCAAAAATCTCTCTTATAAAGGATAGGATGAACAAACTGGATAAAATTCATAGAACTGAATATTATGCTTAAAAAACAAACAAATGGAAAACTCTCTTATATGCTGTAAGACAAGGACAAAGCTAGAGAACATGATGCTGAATTAACTTGGCCAATTTTACACAGGTAAATATCTGATCACACCATTATTCTAAGGAAAAGCAAAGAAATGTTGCTTACACAAGAAAAGACAAGGCTAGGATGGCTATGAGATTGTCAGGGACAAGAGGAAAGAAAGAGCAGGAGGGATAGGATACTGAGGAAGAAGGGAGGGGAGAGGGTGAAAGAAGTAAATACACAAAAGGCTAACAGGGTATTACTGTTGATTTCATTTCTTGAGATGGGCTGTGTGAATGCATAGAGTGTACAAGGGCTGAGGTGGAAGGCAAATGTTTTGAGGATGATGAGGGCAGCGAATGTACAAATGGGCTTGACACAATAGATGTATGTATGGATTGTGATGAGAATTGTACGAGCCCCCAATAAAATAAAAACAAAAGAATACACTTGGTCAATGGTTACCATGGATGAAGGAGGAAGACTTCTTAGGGAATGTTGTTATTGAGTGTATGTTAATAGTGGTGAAATAATTTGGGGAAAATATCAATAATGTCTGTAGAATGTGAAACACATACTTAAGAGCACTTAGTTGTACATGTGGAGGTTGTTGGATTAGAGACTTTTTGTTGTGTATGTTTTTGTCACAATTAAAAAACAAAATTACACCCATAACCAGGAGTCCAAGGGAGAGGAGCATATTCTACAACTGATCGTGGTATCATATTGTACACGATGCTCTTTGGCGTGATTGCACTATTGAAGTTTATGATATGGGGATGAAGTACCAATAAATTTGTGAAAAATTGAAAAAACAAAACGTAGTTAATTAATTTGTAAAACCCCCACCAGATTCCTGATCCCTTAACCTGCAATAATAGTTTGAATGGGGAAAAATAAAGGAAACGGAAAAGTAAAACTTTAATGGACTTGGAGTTTTTCATGACAAGCAGGTTCATTTCCAGAAAAAGAAACAAAAACAAGCAGACATATTGCATGGGGAAAATTTGAAAATATAGAAATAAATAAAGTGCTCTGCCATCCTGTGAATTAAGACCCATGGCAACACTATTGGACAGAGTACATTTGCCAAGAGATCTGTTTAAAATGTGAAAGAGAAAAAAGTTCATTCTGAGGACTAAGGTACACTTGATTGGAGCCATGGTATTTTCAATCAACCGATATGCATGTAAAACTGGAAAATGAATAAAAAAGAAGATAAAAAATTGATACATGTGAATTATGGCGTTGGTGAAGAATAGCAAATAAACAAAGGACAGCCATGGAAAAGAAAACATTATTACAAAGAAGCACCGCCAGAAAGCTCTTTAGAAGTGAGGATGGAAAGCCTTTGTCTCATGTACTTTGGACTTGCTAAAAAGGAGTACCAGTCTCTAGAGGAGGACATCATGCTCTGTAAAGCAAAAGGTCTGCAAAATAGAGGGAGACGCAGAAAGAGATGAACTCAGTGGCTGCTACAGTGGTGAAGATAGTGCAGGACAGAGCAGTGTTCTGGTCTGCTGTACCAAGTGTGGTTATGAATAGGAACCAACTGCATAGGAACTAGACACAAACAAGTGATATTTGGTCACTTGTCCTCAAAGCATGTTTTATTCCTTAACCCTTTTGATGTGATCCTATCTGGATGTAGGAAGATGACATAGCACTTTGGGGCAAAGATGCAGCCTAGAAGCCCCACACTGGAGGCTAAGATGGAGAAGACCTCCACAGCCACCATGACCTTCCCCTGGGTGCTGTGGTAGACAGGGAGGAAGGTCACCCAGACACTGCAGAACACCAGCATGCTGAAGGTCAGGAACTTGGCCTCATTGAAGGTGTCAGGCAGGTTTCTGGCCTGGTAAGCCAAGAAAAATGTCCACAGGGCCAAGAAGCCCAGGAATCCCAGGACACAGTAGAAAGCAGTGACTGAACCCTTGTTGCACACAATGATGATGTTTCTGGGCTCTGAGTGTGTGTCTATGTCCACAAAAGGGGGAGAGGTTCCCAGCCAGACCCCACAGATAATCAGTTGGATCAAGGAGCAGATGGGAACCACAGCATTAGAAGCCCCAGACAGCAGCAACCACCTCATGGTTCTTCCAGGTGTCAAGGCCTTGAATGCCAGGATCACAGTGACGGTTTTGGCCAAAACAGTGGAAACGGCCACAGTGAATACAACTCCAAAGGTGATTTGGCGGAGGATGCAGGTGGCTGTGTTGGGACGGCCAATGAAGAGTAAGGAGCAGAGGAAGCAGAGGAGGAGGGAGAGGAGCAGGACATAGCTGAGGGCCCGGTTGTTGGCCTTGACTATGGGGGAGTCTCGATGCTTCACAAAGACCCACAAGACCCCTGCAGTGATGACAGAGAAGCCCAGAGCTGTACTGGCCAGAGCCATCCCCAAGGGATCGTCATAAGCCAGGAAGATCACAATTTTGGGCAGACAGTGGTTCCTCTCCATGTTGGGATACTGACTTTGAGGGCACTCCGTACATGTATCACTATCTGGTGAGAAAAGTGACATGGAGTTTAAACAAAGAAAGGAATGACATGTTTCAAAGCTTAGAATTTGCTGAGTCGAAGGAATTGTGTGTTTTTTTAGAAATATTCATCAGCACTTTATCTGGCCAATCCCTATTTCTCTGAATAAAACAAATTTCAAGTATCTATAAAGAATTATGTGACAGTTAAAAATAGACCTCGTTAGTGAACTTTGAGTGGCCCTCACTCATGGTGCCCCCATGAGGGCAGAACAAAACTGGACTCCAGGTGGTTTTCTGTAACTTGGATCTCGTGGGCATATGTAGGAAAGGGAAAGATTTCTCCCAAGTTGTCTCACCCAAATATATGCAAAACCTAGCTGCTTGCTACGCATGGTCAACGACTATACACTTGGAGCTCAACAGAAGTAGGTCAGGGGTTATTCTCCCTGAAGGTTATCAGCCATCCAGAGCAAGCAGAAGCCAACGTTTATACTACAATAAGGAAGGCCCACTCCCTTCTGATAAGCATAGTAGTATTTTTTTTTCCCTGAAGGAGAGACCAGGGAGGTCAAGCCCACTCAAGGGTGACCAAGTTCTGTCCTCCATCATGAATCAAGGGTTCGCCCTTGTTATATGTATACCTCTAGTTCCACCCCTTCCTATCATTTGTCACTCGGTAGTTCATCCCCTTCCTTTTACTCTTATGCCCATGGTTTATTCCCTTCCTATTGCTTGTATTGCCCATGGTATATCCTTGTATGCCCATGGTATATCCACCTCCTATTGCTTGTATTATACAACCCCATCCCGTGACTTATGTCTTTACCTGTATTTGGGAGGCATGCACATCCCAAAGATATACAAGCCTTGGTTAGCAAGAAAGCTTTGGTTCAGGCTTTCACCTGGTCTCTCTCCCCTGCCCTCTTGGCCCATGCTGTTCGCTGACCTGGCTGTTCAGGTCATGGCCATCCAGGAGGTGAGCATGCTACCATGAAATGTGTCTGACTTCTTTATTTCACTCTCTCTCCTATCTCTCTCATTCTCTATGATTTTATTATAATCTTTATATATCTCAACCATACAATTGCACTTACTGAAACCGTGCTTAATGGTTGGGGGCTGGCTTCCAGCACACACATAGATTGACAAATCTGTCTTCTGAGCTAGCTTTTGGGAAAAGTCAGAAGGTACTTTGGTGTTTACCCCTTTGCCCCCCTCCCCCCATGTACTCCAGGAGGCTGGGTAGAAGTGAGAGGAGCTGACTGTTGTATTTTGTCAATTCCTACCTGTTTGATTAGATATTTCTCCCTCTGGACATGAAATACAATCAAAACAGCAAATAGGCTTCCCCTTCTGAGTGATTTTCATGAATCCTGGGTCACAGCTATTGCTACACCCAGAGTGAGGAGTCTGTAAAAGGAAATCAATGATAATAGTTCAGTAGTGTTGTATGAGTTGATCATATTAACTTAGAATGTGATCATAGTGCATAACATTGTTTTGGTTTTTATTTAAAGATCCGGACGCAAAAGGGCCTGAATGATCCTGAATCCCAATGACACTACTCCTATAACACACAGTAGAACAGCCCCATCGGGATAAAATTCTCTATTTTTTAAGCAAGCACATCAACAGGGCTTCCTATGTTATAGCCAATGTAGGTTCCTATCACCACCCTTTCAGCTAGCATCCAAGATGTTAAGTGTTGCACCACCATCAGCATTATAATATATACAAACTTATTTTTGAGGTACACTGCAAACTTTGACACTGTTGGGTGAATCCTATTAACCAATACAGATTTTGTAATGAGTTAAGTGGTTGCAGAACTATTCCCATGTCTTGTTTCTGCTTTGGGATATAAATGAAGAATTCATGCAAACCTCTGTGAATCCAAAAGCCCATTCTATCAGCTCCTCCTGGATCATCAAACCTTGTCCACGTGGATCCTGAGGGATGAACTCTCCGACTTTCATGGGAAGGCGAAGACCACCAGGAAAATTCAGAAAGTTCATAATCTCATATCGTGACGCACAGTTTCTGTTCTCATTCAGGGAGACATGTTCTCCAACACTGTTTTCCAGATGCGTGCTTTTTAAGAAGGGGTGGAGCTAAAGGTGAGAAACCATTATGAAAGGAGATGAACATGGACATTAGAGACAAAAAAATCAGGTGTGAACGAAAGATAAATTTAGTTGCCAAAATGACCCATCCAACAAAGGCCTTATTATTAAAATCCATAACACACTGCTAAATTACAACAAGAGAAAAACCAATTGTCCACTCAGGAGGTGGGCAAAGGACTTGGGAAGGAGGTTCTCAAAGGCAGAAATCCAAATAGCCAACAAATATATGAGAAAATGTTCCAGATCTCTAGCCATAAGAGAAATGCAAATTAAAACAACTATGAGATACCAACTAACACCCTCACAGATAGCCCAATTCCAGAAATCAGAAAGTAATAAGTGTTGAAAGGGATGTGGAGAGATAGGAACTCTTGTCCATGCTGGTGGACCTGTAGGTATGTACAGCCACTATGGAAATCGATTTGGCGATATCTAAAACAGTTGGAAATTGAGCTACCCTATGATCCAGCAATTCTCCTACTGGGCATATATCTGGAAGAGACAAAAAGCAAACCACGGCCAGACATCTGTGCTCCAATGTTCATCGCAGCACAGTTCACAATTGCAAGGAGCTGGAAATTGTCCAAATTTCCATCATCAGACGAATGGATTAAAAAACCTGGTACATACACACAACGCATCCCTAAAAAGCAGTGATGAACGCATGAAGCACATCGCTGCATGGGAAGAATTGTAGGAAATTATGCTAAGTGAAGTAAGCCAAACACAAAAGGACAAGTACTATATGAGTTAAGGTAAGCTCAAAAAAAAATTATTTTTTCTCAAAAAGGGCATAGGGAAGAAGATGCTGTATACATACGTCCCTGGAGTGAGGTCCAGGTAATATGGCAGGGGCCAGACTAAATCCAGGGATACACATGGGATACATATGGTAGCCCACTAAAATGGAGGGGGGGAAAGTATGGGTAGCCAAGGGACCAGGGCACTAATCCACAGAGGGGGAGGGTGTTTATTGTGTCTCCATAGGGAAAGAGGGACCAGACTTCAACCTGGAACTCCAAGACAGGAGCGCAACACGCTGACTTGAAGTAGGCAACAGATGGAGAGGCCTGAGGGGCCGGCCCCATCACCAACTGGGTGCAAGGCACCACCCTCCCCCAGGGGGAATTCACTTCAGAGGACAGCATTGAAGCTGCAGCTCGGGAAGAGGGGAAGGGAGACTGGTCTGGTCGGAGCACATGTGAGCCAATGAGGGGGGAAGGGGAAGAAAAGGAAAGAGTGGAGCACATCCTGGCTTTCTGAGCCCAGGGGACAATGTGCCTGTTCGGAACAGCGATGCACAGAGATGACCACGGGGCTGGCCCCACCATGGGACACAAGGTTCTCATTGACCCATCGCACCACTGGGGACAGCACTGATGACAAACAGTGGGAATTGTGCCCGCCATGAGCTCACCACGTGGAACGCCAGCCCCTGGGAGCATGCATCAGAGCAGCAGAGGGAGGAGAGCAGTGAGGTCCTTAGGGATAGAGGCGATGCTGGGGCATGGCACCCAATCAGACTTGACTGGAAAGCACACGTGAAAGAAAACAAACAGACCCTGAACTATTCATATGATTATATATGTATGCATATGTGTGTATTGTTGTTGTTTTACTTTCTGTTGTTGCCTGGTTGCACTCAGTCTGGTGATGGTACATAGCATGTCTACCTGGAAGGGACTGGCAGAATAAACAAGCCAGAAGAGAGAACAATGGGATGACAGATCAGGGGAGCATGGGGGTAGGGGAGGGGAAAGGAAGGAAGAGGGTTTTAACAAGCACAGGCACAAGGGAAGAACAAGTGATCCAAAATCAATGTCAAGGAGGGTGTGGGAGGCCTTGCAGGGCTAGATCAAGGGCAATGTAACCGAGAGGAATGCCTAAAACCCAAATGAAGGCAGAACATGATAATGGGACAAGAGGAAAGTACAAAGAAACAGAGGAAAGAACTAGGAGGCAAAGGGTACTCATAGAGTTGTAAATACAGGCATATAAAGATGTAAATATATTTACATATGATGAGGGGGAAATAGATCAATGTACATATATTTATTGGTCGAGTATTAAGAAAACAGATGGACAGTGGGCCACTACACAAGTGCTCCCCCAACACAAGAACACTTTGTTCTAACAATTAGGCAGTCTGAGATGTTCACCTACCTGATATTATCACTGAAGACAATGGGTGCACAAGAAAATGTGGTGAAAAAAGTGAATGATGCTTGGCTACCAAAAGATGTAACACCTGAAGTTCCTGAAGACAATGGGTGC
>NW_022111359.1:7660585-7663077 GCF_000313985.2 Echinops telfairi | reverse complement strand
GGGAGGGAGGGGAAAATGAGCTGACACCAGGGGCTCAAGTGGAAAGTGGGTGTCATAAGAACGATGAAGTCAACAGATGTACTAAAGTGCTGGACACAGATGATGTATGTACAGATTGTGATGAGTTGTATGAGCCCCTAAAAAATGAATATTAAAAAAAAAATTTAGTTGCCAAGCAGTTACACAGATTTTCCTCAGATGTGTGTCTATGTCCCTTTCTGAACAGGTATCATTTCAGGATGTTCACTGATTATACTGCTTTTTCCAGGAAGAGCACTCTACCCTACCCCAGGTAAATAAAAACTTCTACCCGTAACAATCAGACAATTGTGACTCACAGCAACAATGTGTGTCAAGTGAATGGAACTGCTACATCTGGTTTTCTTCTTCATACTTGCTAGACTATTTGGGTTTTTTTTGTTTTTGTTTTTGTTGTTGTTGTTTTCCAAAGTGAGACTGAGTAAATTGGAATCACTAACATTAAGGCTAGTAGACAAGAGCAAATAAAATAATTTGTTCTACCTGTGCCTCACAAGTAGTTTCTATAATTTCAAGAAAATTTCACTCCTGGTGACACTATTGAGAATCAAGAACATCAACCCCAATCATTGGTTTTCTGAGGGTTCCTGGAGATATTCATCAAATGCAGAAGAGACAGAGATTCCTTGTCAATAAACAGTTGACTGCATGGATTTCTTTCTGGAGTTTGAATTTCATCGTTTCTCTGTCTCTTATGGTCCCCGGGTGCTGTGATGCTTAAGTCTCAGGCTGCTATCCACATGGTCAGCAATTCAAACCAACAGCAGCTCTGAGGGAGAAAGACTGGGCATCTAAATCTGAAAACAATTACAGTTCATGAACCCACAGAGAGTCACTTGAGTCAGCAAAAACTTGATGGTAGTGAGTTTGAAATATATCTATGAAAGGTATGCTTTCATTTCTATACCTCTTTAGCATGATTTGAAATTAGGGAATATTAAGCATCCCTAATCTTGAAGATTACATTAGATTACCAAAACTGAACTCACTGCCATTGTGTCAATGCTAAATCATAATGAATGTACTGTTTACTGGGGAGAAAGTTCAGTCTTTATCCTGCTGGTGGTTTCAAACTGCTGACCATGTGATTCCCAGCCTAACGGTACCAATTATGCCACCAAGGTGGAATCATAAAATTTTAACACAATAAATTAGCTCTCAGATGCTAATAAGCCCTTATGATGAATCACTTGCAAAGTATGTTTTACCTGCCAAGGGAGAAGCCCAGGGTCTTCTGTTACCATCTGGTATCTAGTTTCCTCGCCCATTAAAATCATGTTATGGAGGGCATGGGCCACCAGGTGGACAGCATTATAGAGATCATTGATGGATTTCATTATGGTCACATCTCTTCTGTCCACAGTCACTGACTTCAAGGAGGCATTGGGTGGGCATTCATGTATTTCCCCACATATAGTTCCTGCAAGTGAGCAATTAAAAGCGGAAAACCAGACTTTGGTAAGGTAAAGGTCTTCTGGGTACTTGGAAGGATTCACTGTCCTGAGAAAGTGTTTGAAACCAGGTATCTCAGCGTTCTGGTGTGAAAAGAAAAGAATCCCGTGGAAAATGTCTAATAAATCTGAAACTAATATCAAAGAAAAATCCCACCGGTTTGTAATGATCCATATCTTGTGGGTTATACAATTATAGTCATGAATAGCAGCCATAGTTAGTAATATATTGATTTCGCCATAAACGATGAATGCATTTGCAGATGAGTCCAGGACTCTGGGGAGGTAGGGTGCATCTTTTAGGGCATATATTTTCTTGGTCACAGGAATTTTTTGTATGAGTGCCACACAGACACCTTTGAGGGCCATCTCTTTTAGAAGAAACCAAGTGAACTGTTCACCTTTTCGGTCATCTGACACTAAGATACCAACCCATGTCCATCCAAAATGGATCAATAAGGAGACCAGGCCCGAGGGCAGACAACTGTCATTGAGGGAAATTTGATGGAGAGAGGAAAAGTGGTCCTTAGTTTTCAACAAAGGATCAAAAGTGCTATAGGAGATCTGAATCAAAAGAGAGAAATATTCCATGTGAGTCCTCAGAAGCAAAACTATAAACAAAACTGTAGCTAAACATGATGTTGACCCATAGTGATTCCATGTATGCAAAGCAGAGCTGTGTACCACTGACTTTTCAAGCAGATTGTCGGGGACTCCACAGATGGTGTGTGAATGGGGGGAGTGAATTTAGACTCAGAGTAACCTAGAGTAGGACTGACCAAAGAGATTTCTAGGCGGGATCTTTATGGGAACAGATAACAACGTCTTTCTCCTATGGAGAAGTTAGTGAGTTGAAACTGTTGACATCTCAACAGCTTGGCCCTGGAGGTAGTTAGTTTATTGTCCCAACCTGGCTGATAAACACATGTGAGGTTAATTAAAGTGCAGAGGGATAGATGACTCGGTTAGCATCGCCTTTCGATTTCTTGGGTCTCTTGCTTT
>NW_022111359.1:7652254-7659453 GCF_000313985.2 Echinops telfairi | reverse complement strand
GGGTCTCTTGCTTTCTGATGGTCAGACCAGGGTTCAGTTGCCTTCGTCAGTTCCCTGCTTTAGTTGGCAAGGCCCACTTCCTGCAAGACATCCCTGAGCAGAAGCCACATGGACATAGCCAAATGCAGCCCTGGGTGCTGGAGCACCAGTGAAAAGACCCCTGCCAGCGCTGAGAGCTTTACACATTCACTGACTCGGCTTTCCTCCTGCAGTGGGCATCATTGTGTGTGTTTTGTGAGGTGAGGATGACTTTGTGAATTTGTGTTGGACATATGGGTTAATGTTGGACATGTGGGCTTGGTCAGCACTGGGTTGGGCTGTTTTCTTGATGTGCACTTAACCTTTATATAAAACTCTATCTTCTACATGTGTTTCTGTGGATTTGTTTTTCAGAAGTATCCAGACTGACACAGCCCTTATCAGTTGCATGGACAGGGCTCCTATAGCCCACCTTACATTGCTGAATAGAACCCTGTGGATATGAAGCAATATTCAGATTTCGTTTACTGGGTTCAAATTCTGATTCTATTGTGTGTAGCTGAATGACCTCAGAGAAGTTAAATAAGTGCTGGCCATCATTATTTCACATTCTAAGAGTAACCTAATCATCATAACTTCCCATTTCCTTATTAGTGGGACTGAGTGTGTGAGTATATGCGAAGCATTTTAGAGTGTGCTAAGGGGGAAATCTTATTCTCTCATAATATGTGTGGGTGTCCTGACACTTACACCTGTGGACTCAATTGGTTTTGGAAATCAGGATGTCTGTTATGTTAATTAGCCCAAATCTGTAGGCCTTGTCCTAAGCCTGTAACTTCTCAGTGTTATCAAGACCAGCATAGACACAGATGCACAAATAAACATGTGGGGAAAAGATTCCATGTGATGATAGCCCAGGAGTCAAGGAACAAAAACTGAAGAGATAAGTATTACCCCCAAGAGTTGACAGTGAAAACCTCACTCTAGATTCATTGCCCTGAATTCAGATTCTAGACTCTAGTGTCAGAAATAAACATCTATTGTTAAAAACCACGACCCTTTGGTGGTACTTGTTACCATAGCACTAAGTAACGAAGGCAATGCCCATACACCACAGCACATGGTTAGATATAACTATTTTAAGTGAAAGATGAAATAAATAACTTAATGAAGAGACCATGGAATGAATTCTTCCATTCACGTGTACATGCCATTCGGCCTATTCCAGAATGCTAGTTTGCAGGTCTGAGAGGTTCTGAGGAACAGAATTTCTAGAACTCGCTTTGGCTTGGCTGGGAAGCAACAGCAGTCTCTGGCAGATTTGTTTCTGCCCCAGGTTTCAACTCAGAATAATTATTCCACCTCATTGACAAGCAATGGGCAATACCTATGTCCCTTTTCTCTTCCACTTAAGTGGCGGGAGAACCAAACTGAGGAAGAAAAGGTCCACTCCCCGGGTGCCCGTACCTGCGGCATCCTGTAGAGGTCCAGCAGTGCCCCAGCTTGCACCAAGAAATCAGAGGGGATTCCTGCAATGACTGCCATGTTCTTTGTGTGTGTCTGGCAGGTGTAGTTAGGGATGGGGGTCTCCGTTTCTGACAGCCATCCTAAGACACTCTCCAGAGTTGTGAAAACACTAGGAGTGACATGGTAGAGCCTGAAACCCAGGGAAATGTTGGGGAGTACGAGGGGACTCCTGTTAATCTCTTCAAGCGCAAAAAGAAATATCAGAACATACTCATAATTTTCGAAGTTCAACCTGGAAAAGGCCAAAAAATAAATGCACTTTAGAAATTAAAGGGATACACTTTAACTCTACTACAGGCTTTCAAATATAATTCTACACCAACATTCTGTGTCTTTTCAAATATGAAGGTTTGTTCAAATCTGCATTGATCAGGTCCAACAACAAGGTTTTCCAATAGAGTGTGCTCACTGTGTGTCTCTGTACCACAGTGTTGTAAGTCTCACCACATTCTAACCTGTCCCTAGTGGTGGCTCAATCTTAATAGGTTACAGTTGAGCATCAACACAAAAAAAGGAGTGAAAAAAATTAAATAGTGTGACTAGCGGTATTGAGGTGTTTTGATCCAGATTCTTCAATATCTACAAGGCATTAATGTCCCAAATCGAGAGGAGCTCTTGAGAGATTTGGACTCAGCTGTTTGTGCACAGAAAATGTTGTGTTTATAGCTTTGGGTACTCAGCTTATATGCATGCTGTTCCTAAAGCATCAGCAGGTTCAGACCTAAAATGCCAGACTTGTAGAAGAGATAAACATTTCCTAAAATGAATTGATATTAAAAAACACACGAGTTCATTGGGGAGAAGGGAATACAAAGGAAATATTTTGCTTGTATCTGTGTTTACATATCAAACACTCATTTTGGAGTTTCCCAACAAACAGTAGGTTAGGAACATGGGAAGTAAAGAACTCGATGAAGCAACTGTTTATGATTCAGACAATGAAGCCAGGCAGGACAGGGAAGCAAATAGAGAAAGCTTGGTGGAAGAACAGCTTCAGGATACAATGGAATCATCAGAATTCCTTTGGTGAAGATGTCCACAGTCAGACAGCATTTGAACAAGCTCTATGTGAACAATGCTTTGATTCTGATGATGTTCTTCCCCTTGGGCAAACACTCTACTTATCCTCCAGACTGTTCCTCCATTCTTGACTTAAACTCGGTGCTTCCTGGGTTTCTCCACTAACCTTCTAAGTTGCCATTATCAATCTGATTCCACGTACATCGTTCTTTACAAGAGTGCATTGTTCTAGAAAGACTTTCTTTAATTATAAAGATTAGTGATGTCTTTCCTTTTATTGATTTCAATGATGAGTCAGAGGACAATTTTTGTTTAAGATTTAAAGGTAAAGATTATCTAGAGGCAATAATTTGTGGGGTTCACCCCACCTCCATGGCTCTAGGGAATATCCTCAGAATTTTTGAAAAACACACTTCTGATAGAGTATGCTCCATAATCTATGGGACAGATCACCAGAAGCAGAGAAATGTCACCAGAAGTCATACCGTAGCCTTAGGCAGCGCTGATGACACAATAAACAAGACAGCAGTTCACGGGTTTTCACCACAGCAAAGATTCCGCTTCTACAGTTAGCTGGCATCTGTTTTCTTCCCGATCCCACAGAATCCTCCTAGACATTCAAAGTCTCTTCAAGTTTGCAATCCCTGACAGGGACACATTGCCCAGTAAGCAGGGAAACACAGGGTTCCTTATGTTTCCTACCTGATTGATAGTGCACACTGACACTTGGTTTTTCATATGTGGGGAAATGGGTGCATTTGTTCACTACATATAAGTAAGTAAACATCAGGAAGCCTAGGCTTGCCTTGCTTGTCAGGGAATCTGTCTCTAGCCTGGTGGAGATAAGCAGTCTGAAACACAGAGAAACTTGCCATCCAGTGCTCTTTGTCCCTTGTCCTTTGTCTCTTTCTGACAGCTCTATAATTGATATGGAGCCCTTGCTGATGAGACAGGCATACTGACTGCCCTGAGAGCGCACCTTGATGGCTTCCCCTAAATTGAAATCAGTATTTGCATGACTTTCTTTTAGCACTAAACTTTAGCCCAGATTTTAATATTTTTAAATCCATAGAGTCTAAAACCTCTCAAACCCCATGTCAGCAATAAGACAGGATGTATGGGTCACTGTTGTGGGATGTTATGTCCTTCATTGATATAGACATTTGTATTTAATAATTAAGCAGACTATGAGGTTTAAATCTACCAAGCAGTGCCATGGAAGGAATGCTCGGTGATGTGCTTTAGTAGAAAATGCAATCAAGGAAACCCCAAGGAGTCGGTTCTACCCTGTAACACACGGGGCTTCCAGAAGTCACAATTGTGTCAACAGGAGCAAGTTTGGGTTTTGTACCAAAGGTCATATTTTCTACACTGAAGAAAAATATGCCAGAAAGAAAAATGTAAAAAAGGTTCAAAGCAGTGACTAGAGTAAAAAAGAACATCAGTTTTGGAGAAGTGAGGCATCAATGAAAATGAGGGCCATTCGCCAGGAGACAGGTAGAGACCGTGGCTGAAACTAAGGGCAGAAACCTGCCCAGGACCAAGAATGTGATGCATGTCCCCCAACATTTCATTAGGCTGCATCTAAGTTCACCCAAAATCAGAGCAGTTTCAAAGTCATCAAGGAAAAAAGGGAAAAATGTATGAATCAAAGCTCAGGGAAAATCTCAATGTAACTTTCACGTGACCCATTCACATACAGACACACAGAGACTTACAGGTCAAATGTCACATTTTGCCTTGGTCTGGTCACAAAAAATTTCCACTGTGCTTCTGAGTTGTATGGCTGCCTGTAGAAAGGGAGAAAGCCTCCGAGCACCAGATCTCCATCCCTGTAGTAACCGGGCTGCATGTATTTGAGGCACTCATTAAAGCTCATGGTGGGTTCCTGGGATGGAACCTGGCAGAGCAGAAGCAGAAAGAGCAGAGAGAGCATCCCAGCCACAACTCACCAGCCTGAGGCAGAGCCCTGATTCCCTGGTGAACGTGGAGAAGAACTGGAGACCGGACAAGTCAGCCTTCTACAGGGAAAAGCTGTAGCTGTGCAGGACTCTGATGAGTTTACTCTCTCCCTCAACCAAGGAAACAAGACTGGCAGTTACTCAGCAGGACAGGGCTGGACGCAAAGAGCTCCAGATATATATTCACCTGCCGTCAGAGCCACTGTGCCCCAGGTGCTGTGTCCTGCTCTCTCTCTCACTCCCTCTGTCCAGTCCCAAATGATCACTTCTGAAGGAAAGAACACCTGGGCCCCATCTTGCCCTGGGGCTCCACATCTGAGACCTGGCCACTGTGTGAAAACACGGTTGAAAAACAAGTTCGCAAGAGTTCAGGTTAATTAGACGAGCATGTGTCCTTGAGCGCAGTTTCCTTGGAAGAATCTCTGTGGAATCAAACTCAGAAAAGCAGCTCTGGGGATTTTTTGACAGGAAACTTGAAGGACAATGAGTTCATGTGAATGGGGAAGAATCGTATTGTGAAATAGTTTAGGATGGTCTCTTAACTCAAAGTAAATCATCCATTACTGTCTCTGGCTTGTACGCAGAGAAACTGCTGAATATATGTGTGTTTTGCTGTGAGTTTTCTCAACAATCACACATAAAATAATGTTACCAAAAAAAGACATATTTGGTCACATTATTCCAGTAATAGCTCCAGGAATCCAAAAAGGCATGATGGAGAGCAAGTTTTTTGGAAACACCTCATGATGGTGTGGCTTCATCCACTCTGGTTGCAAAGGTGTTTCTTGGAAGAAGCTGAGCACTGTGTTATCACAAGAGCCAGGGTCCTCCAGAAGCCAAGGAAGTAGCTGCCAATGCCTTGAGTGGCCTGCAAAAGCACTATTGACCCTTTTTCAGCCCTGCCCTCCAGTCTATTGATCATTGTCTGAAGGACTGATTGTGATCAACAAAGGAAATGAACATTCAGTATTTCACTTCCTATCACTTTGGCAAGTACAAAATATAATCATCTACATCCAAGTAGATTTACCTCTAGTGCATTTTCCTTGGAGTCTCTAGGTGGTACGAATGGTTACATGCTCAGCCACAAATCAGAATGGTGGCAGTTCAGATACACTCAGAGGTGCCTCCAAAGAAATGCCTGGAAAATGCTTTCTAAAAAATCTCTGCCACTGAGAAGCATATAGGGCACAAGCGTTCAGTACATATGGTGTCTGATGACTTTGAACAAGAAGAAAACAAAGTTGTCTTCAGTAGCCAAATTTCATATAGTAAACATCAAGCAATCACTCTCTATCTGACACCAAAAGCTATGCAGACTCTGATCATTAGCCCTTAACAGGCCATAGGTCCATTGAGGCAACATGATGAAGGATCAGAGCACCTTCCATCACACCTGCACTCTCCCAGTTGCTCTCAGGGTTCAGCTACACCTCTGAATTCTAGTTTCCCACAGATCCTTGCCCCAGAGTTTCAGGATTGGATGATGCCAAATCCACGAAAACCAGGGCACCTTCCATCACACCTGCACTCTCCCAGTTGCTCTCAAGGTTCAGCTACACCTCTGAATTCTATTTTCCCACAGATCCTTGCCCCAGAGTTTCAGGATTGGAAGGTGCCAAGTCCACAAAAACCAGGGCACCTGTGCTGGCTGCTATTGACTCAGAGCCCTCCATGGTCAATGGTGGGAGTTGGAATTTCAGATTGCCACACAATGGGGAGTTACAGACACCCTAGTCCTGAAAGAAGGGGTCCTGGTGGCTTGGCATCTAAGAACAAAACTGCTGACCCAATGCTTGGTGATTGAAAACCATCCACTGCTCCCCAGGGAAAGTTGTGGCTTCTAGTTCTTTAAGATGAAAGCCTTGGAAGCTGTTGTGTCTGGTCTACCATGTCTTAGAATTTCTCTCTGAATGACAGATTTTAATTTGGTAGGCAAGGATCTGCACTTGTAAGAAATGATGGGCTGGGAGAAGAGGGGAGGAGGAGCCCTGGTGCGTGTGTGCAATGCTGGGGCCCACGGCATAGGGGAGTATTCAAACAAAGAGTCATCCAAGTGAGGCATCAACTAGGTCCATAAGGTGTGCCCATATGTGTCCATATGGTGTGATCCAAAATGAGAAAAACAAAATCCAAATATGATGGGGGGAAAAGAATCAGAGCTGAAACTGTGAACATCTAATTTGTAGAAGTCTGTGAAGGAAGTGGGAGGCCAAAATCCATCAGCAGACTCTCTAGTTCAGATGAAGTCTCCAGCAAGCCACAGGTGAGGGACCCACACATCTTTACAATCAGACAGAGATGGTTGAACCCTCGATTATGATGGATCAAACCAGGATCTAACACGATCCTTGGTCAGTTGATCTGCCTTTGACCCAAACTGAATTTGTTCTAAGCTAAAATATTTGTACCTTTTTTCAAGATAATAATATCTTCTGTAGCTCTTAAATATTGTTGGTGATCTCTTCTTTCTTACTCTTTATTTCATTTTTATCTGTGACGCACCGATGTTGTAGTTTCACATAGACAAGAACTGATACAATGTTTTATCATTAGGGGTTGTGGTGTGTGGAGGGTGAGGGGATATGGGGAGGAAATATTGTACACTGGAGGGGTGAGGGAGCATGAGACTTGACTGATGATGCATATTCAACTCTTTTTCACAGTGATTTAACTATGGAAGAGTATGACATGCATATATTATATCAAAAA
>NW_022111359.1:7635230-7650659 GCF_000313985.2 Echinops telfairi | reverse complement strand
TCCAGATTGTTCATCCAGCCTATCTTATTTAGACAAACCTGTGGAGATAATAACATGCACGAAAACAAGACAGAGCAAAACGAATCAACAAAATAAAACAAAACATCAACAAACCAATGACAAAAAACGAACAAAACACAATAAGCAAAAAAAGCTTGTAGTTACTTGGTGGACTGTTTGTTGGCTTTTAAGAGTGTTGTCCAGTCGAGTCTGTCGGGGTGCCGAGTCCTGGCCCCAAAGCCTATTTTTGGTATTCCATGGGGACTCCCTTGCTTGTTCCTCTTGCTGTTCTGTAGCACACCCGTAGTGTTTTGACTCGGTGTGGTGGAACCAGACAGAATTTCCACAGAATTGTCTCCAGTGTTTTCCCGTGTAGCGCTATGGGTCAGTGAGGGATGTCATGTCTCACAGTGGGGTTGGCCATATGGTGTTCTCTGTAGATTGGCTGCTCTGAGTGGGAATATCGTTCTCAAGGCTTGGTGGGCCAAGATGTGCTCCACTCTCTCGTCCTCCCCGTTCATTTGCTCCCGTGTGCTCTGATCAGACATGTCCCTCTCCCAGAGCTGCAGATTCAGTGCTCTTCTCTGAAATAAATTCTTCTGGGAGGAGTGGCAGGTGTCCACATAGTTGGGATTAGAGGTGGCCCCTCAAACCTCTGCACTGGTTCCCTACTTCACGCTGGCATATTGCATTCATATCTTGGAGAATTTGGTTGAAGTCTGGTAGCTGTTTCTCTGTGGAGATATAAACAGTACCCTCCCCTTGTGTGGGTTACTGCCCTGTGGCCCCGCCCTCTTTCTCCTTTTTTCATTTCCCCAACTCCTTTTTACTTGTCTACCATATGTATCCTTGGATTTTGTATGGCCCCTGCTATACTACCTAGTCCTCTCCCCAGGAATGTTTGTATACAGTAGCTTTTTCCCTATGCCCCTTTTGCATTTGCATTTATTTTTAAAGCTTACCTCAGTGGACTCATATTGTACTTGTTCTTTTGGCCTTGGCTTACTTCATTTACCATGATTTCCTCCAGTTCTTCCCATGCTGCAATGTACTTCATACGTTCATCACTGCTTTGTAGAGATGTGTAATACTCCATTGTATGTATGTACCACAGTTTTTTAATCCACTCATCCGTTGATGGAAATTTGGGTTGTTTCCAAATCCTTGCCATTGTGAACTGTGCTGCAATGAACATTGGAGCACAGGTGTTTGGCCTAGGTTTGTTTCTTTCCTCTTCTGGTTATATGCCCAGTAAGGGGATTGCTGGGTCGTATGGTAACTCGATTTCCATCTGTTTTAGATATCACCAGATCGATTTGCATAGTGGCTGTACATTCTTACAGGTCCACCAGCAGTGGAGGAAAGTTCCTGTGTACTCACAGTGCCTCCAACACTTGCTGCTTTTTGATTTTTTGACTTGGGCTATCTTTGAGGGTGTTAGGTGGTACCTGATTGTTGTTTTAATTTGCATTTCTCTTATGGCTGAAGATTGAGAACATGTTCTCATATGTTTGTTGGCCATTCAGATTTCTGCCCCTGTGAAAATTCTGGGGTTTTTTTGGAAGCTAGCAGAGAATTATAGATTTCAGTACTAAGGCCTTTCTCTGGTGTGTCATTACTAAAGATGTTTTCCCAGTGCGTGGATGCTCTAATTACGCTCTTGGTGAATCCTTTAAATGTACACAGCTGTCTTATCTTCAGTATATGCCATTTGTTAATTTGTACCTCCTCTCTGTTTGTGTCCTGCCTTATTTCTGTTAGCCTATGTATTCCCTTTGCCAAAATTCTCAAGTTGGTCCCAATTCCCTCATTGATGACCCTAATAGTTTGGGGTTTAATTTCAAGATCTGTGATCCATTTTGAGTTTATTCTTGTACAGGGAGTGAGATAAGGGTCTTGCTTTATTTTTCTGCAGGTAAATATCCATTTTTGTCCAGCACTACTTGTTAAAGAGGGCATCTGCTTCCCATTGGATATTTTGGGGGGCCCTTATCAAAGATCAGTTGTCTGTATGCTGGTGATTTTATTTCTGGCTTTTCAATTCTTTTCCATTGGTCTGAGAATCTGTCATTGTACCACTACCATGCAGTTTTGACAACTGTGGCTGTATAGTAATTGCTAAAGTCAGGTAAAGCAAGCCCTCCCACTGTGTCCTTCTTCTTGAGGAGTTCTGTGTTAATTCTGGGCTTCTACCCTCTCCGTATAAAATCGGTAATCAGTTTTTTCCATTTCTTTGGAGAAAGATGAGGGTAATTGCATCGGGATTGCATTAAACTTATATGGTGTCTTAGGCAGAACTGACATCTTTACTATATTGAGTCTTCCAATCCACGAGGATGTCGTATTCTTCCATTTAATGAGGTCACTCTTGGTTTCTTGTAATAGTGTTCTGTGGTACTCCTTTTATAGATCTTTTGTTCTTTTAGTCAAGTATGTCCCTAGATATTTCAATTTGTGTTTGGGTACTGTGAAGGTACCACCTTTTTGATCTCCTCTTCTGTGGTCTCATCCGATGTGTATAGCAGTCTGATTGACTTCTGTTTGTTGATCTTGTATCCTGCCACTCTTCCCAACTCCTCTATTGTTTCCAATACTCCCCTTGTAAAGCTTTTGGCATTTTCCATATATGAAATCATATCATCGGCAAATAACGATAGTTTCACCTCTTCCTTCCACAGATGAATATCTTTGGTGTCTTTTCTTTGCCCTATGCTGTTAGCTAAAACCTCCTATACGATATTAAATAAGAGTGGGGGCAAGGGGCATCCTTTTCTGGTCCCCTTTTTCAGTGGGATTGTGTTAGTCTTTTCCCATTGACTACCACGTTGGCTGTTGGTTTTACATATACAGCTTGTATTGTCTCTAGGAATGCTCCTTCCTTTCCTATCTTCTTAATTGTCTTAAACAGGAATTGGTGTTGGATGTTGTCGAATGCTTTTTTCTGCATCTATTGTAATTGTCATGTGGTTCTTCAAGTTTTTCATGTCCATGGGGCGAATGACACTAATGGTCTTTCCTATTTCGAACCACCCCTGCATCCCTGGTATGAATCCCAATTGATCATGGTGATTCATTTGTTTTATATACTTTTGTATTCTATTGGGCAATCTTTTGTTAAGGATTTTTGCATCAATGTTCATTAGGAATATTCGTCTGTCGTTCTCAATTCTTGTGGGATCTTGCTCGGTTTTGGTATCAGAGTTATACCAGCTTCATTGAAGAAGTTCGCCATCTTTTTCGATGTTCTGGAAGAGTTTGTGTAGGATTGGTGTTAGTTCTTCCCTAAATGCTTGTAGAATTCTTCAGTGAAGCCATCTGTTCCGGGCGATTTTTTGGTTGGTAATTCCTTGATAACCTTGTCTATTTTTCCTATGGCTTTGGGTCTGTTGAGATTCTTGACACACTTTAGGGATAATCTAGGGAGGAGTTGTTTTCAAAGAATTGTTCCATGTCTTCCTAGTTGTTGGATTCATGAGAGTACAATTCTTCTTAATACTGTGAAATTATTATTTTGATTTCATTTGGGTCTGTTGTAATGTCTCTTCTCTCATCTGTTATCCTTGCTGTTGAAATGTACTCCATCCTTTCTTTGGTTAGGTTTGCCAGCAGTCTGTCGATTCAGTTTATCCTTTCAAAGAACCAATTTTTAGCAGCATTAATTTTTTCCATAATTTTCGTATTTTCCCTCTCCTGTATCTCAGCCCTGATTTTTATTATTTCTTTTCTTTTGTTATTAGTAGGATTGTCCTGCTGACTCTGCTCTAATTGTTGTAAATTTTGTGACAGCATATAAATCATGAGTCTCTCTTCCTTTTTCAGATGTGAAGGTGCTGCTATGAAACTTCCTCTGATAACTGCCTTTGCTGTGTCCCATAAGTTTTGGTGCATCAGGATCTCATTCTCGTTGATTTCTAGAAATTTCCTAATTTCATCTCTGATCTGTGCCAATATGCATTCCTTTTGTAATAGAGAGTTATTCATCTGCCAATTGTTTGCTCTTCTTATCTTTGTCTTCTTTTTGTTGAATTCCAGCCTTATGCCATAGTGGTCAGAGAGAGAGGTCTGTATATGATATCAATGTGCTTAAATATATGTAGATTCACCTTATGCCCCATCAAATATATGTAGATTCGCCTTATGCCCCATCATGTGGTCTATCTTCATATATGTGCCATGTGGTCTTGAAAAGAATGTGAATTTATTTGTATTTGCCTAAAAAGCTCTATAAATATCTCTCAGGTCAAATTGTCTAATTGTAGTGTTTAGATCTCTCGGCTCCTTGTTGTGGTTCTTCCCTGTGATCTATCTTTCTCAGAGAGCGATGCATTGAAGTCACCCACCATAATTGTTGAGGGTGTGATTTCTTTTTTCATCTTTTGACGGTTAGGTTGACATATTTAGCGAGTCACTCATTCGGGGAATATATGTTTACAATGCTTAGTGGTTCTTTGTCTAAAATTCCCTTGAGCATTTAACAGCGTCCCTCTTTATCTCTTTTTGTGGTTTTCACTTTGATTTCAATTTTAACTGAGATTAGGATTGCAAACCCGTTGTTTTAAAATTGCTGTTTGCTTGGTATGTCTTTCTCCTGCCTTTGATTCTCAGCCTATTTTTGTCTGTAGCACTGAAATTTGTCTCCTGTAAACATCAGATTGATATATTGTGTTTTCTGAGCCAGTCTGCTAGTTTCAGGCTGGTAATGCCAGAATTCAGGCCATTGATATTCGGGTTATTATCTCCATCTGTGGACTCTATGATGTCATCTTATGCCTTTTGTGTTGGGTGTTTTCTACTTTCCTTTCTTATTAATGTGTTGTGCATGTTTGTGTGTATGTATCATTCTTGACTTCTTTCCATCCTTAAGCAAATGCTATCTTGGGGTCTGATGAGTCTTTGTTGCCCACTGGGTGAGGTTGTTCTATGTGGTGGTCTCTTATTGATGTTTTGTGAGTGGTGATCTGTCCCCACTGGATCAGCAGGGATCTTTTGGAGGGGTGGGTTACTTCTAATGTATTTGAATTTTTTCCTTGTCTGGGAAGAAACATACTTCTCCATCTACCTTGATCTACAATTTGGCTGGGTTGAATATCCTTGGTTTTGCATTGTTTTCCTTCAATTTTTGGAATATGTTACTCCACTCTCTCCTCTTCTTCATAGTGTCTGTTGATAGGTATGACCACATTCTTAATTGGGAACCTTTATATATGATTGCTTATTTTTCTCTGAATGTTCTCAAGATAACCTTCTTTTCCTGAAAGTTGGATAATTTAACTATTATGTGCCTTTGTGACTTCTTCTTGGGCTTCAGTCTAACTGGTGTTCCATCAGCTTTCTGAATGTTTCCCTGGTTTTAATTCATTAAGCTGGGGAAGTTCCCTCCAAGAATTATCTTATTATTGTTGCAGATGACTTCTTTTTCGTGTCTTCCTCTGGTAATCCAATGATTCTAATGTTGTTCTTCTAAATAGAATCAGACATTGCTCTTATATTTTCTTCAGCTCCTCTGATGATCTTATTAGATTTTTGTTCGCTTTTGTTAAAGTTTGCTTGGCTGTCCTCCAAATCACTGGTGCAATTCTCTGCATCCTCAGTCGATTCTCCAGGTCCGCATTTCTGCTACTCTTTTTTGTTATATCCTTCCTAAGCTCTTGTATTTCCCTTTGTTGTTTGGACTTTATCTCCTCTATCAGTTCATCCTTTTTCTGTATCGTTTCCCTCATATCTTGTATGACTCCCAGCAGCATTCTGAAAATGTCTTTCTGTGGCAGCTCAGTGTCTGCTGCTTCTATGCATGTCGTTATGTTCAGGACATCTTCTGTTACTGCCTTTTGCTTCTCCTGGGGTTTTTTTGTTGTTGTTGACGTCCTTGGTGCTGATGGCTAGTTGCATTGCCTTGTTTTAGAGGAGCCAGGTGCATTTTCCAGGGAGTCGAAGAGCACTGGCTCTCTCTGGGAGACTTGTAGGAATACTTCTTAGAGCTACCTACAGCTAATTTCAATATGGAATTTACCTAGCACTTTATCCTCCTGTGGCTTCCCTCTCAGGGGAGTGCACTAGAAGGTTGGTGGGTTGCCTGCTTTGGTGTAGAACAGTGCAAATGATGGTTTGAATTGGCCCTGTCAGGTAGTTCACTGCAGAAGTTTGGCAGAGGATCCTGCAGCATCTTGGAATGTTGGCCAGTGTTGGCCAAGCTGCCTTAGGCCATATGAGGCACTAAGGGAGGCAGGAAGAAGTTCCATCAGTCAGGTGGGACAACATATGATAAATAGGATCTCCCCCGCCCCAGAGGCAGGAATTCCCCGGTAAGAAGTTGGGCAGAATATCCACTGGTGGAGGTTGCCTGGGCTTCCCCAGCTTCAGGGTGCATGCACAGGGTGGAGCTCACCTGACTGGGTCTGGAGCAGGTGAAAATGCCCTCGGCTAAGGGGAGTGGTCTGGAGACCAGTACTGTTGTGATAGAGAAGAGAAAGAGACAAAGAGGAGAAAAAAATTAAAAAGTAACCCCACTGAGACAGTGCAGGGATATAGAGAAGAGAGGGAAACAAAAGTAACAATATAGCTGAGCCCTGATCCCTGCCCGTGTGACTGCAAGTGTTTAATCCATGCCACGAGGCAGTGGCAAACTGTGGCTGTGTTCAGGTAAAGTCCCTGTGCTGGCTCCAAATGTTCCCGGCTCCAGCTGAGACAGTGTCAGGGCTAAGGGTAAATCCCAACCATGCCCCACTGTGGTAAGCCTTAAGCCCCCAGCAACTCAAACCTTGTGGATCTGTGTCTACTTATCTTTATTATGCTCCTCCTGCAATCCAGCAGTGCTGAATGTCCCTCCTATTAACTCTCCTGGGCTGATTCCTGAGGAGTCCCTCTGGCATGTGTTACTCAGTTGCCATCGTCCTGGAAGCCAAAGATACTTTTTTTTTAAAGAAAAGAAAACCAAACTTATCTAGTGTTACCATGAATGAAGAAGAGTTTTCCTTGCGAAGACCTTGAGGTTATGTGGACAAAATCAGGAAGGAATATGTTCCAGTGACCTAGAATTATGATAACATACATGTAGCACTCAAATCATGGTTGCACATTCACTTTTATGCCAGCAAAGAAATTTTATTCTTTCTAACTTACATCAAAAGGATAGATCCTAATTTTGTTTAGAGCTATCTGTCTGTGTCCATCATGGTCAAAGTTTTCAGGGAATGTGGAAAATAGTTTTTCTACGGTAAAACCTAGTGATTCAACAGTTAAGCTTTGCCTACCTGCCAAATGGTTCCTGGTAGTAACCTACATTGGTTCCAACAGAAGTTCTCTGGATCTGCTTCCCCTGGGGTTGTTCTCCTTTGGTTTATAGGGTCATTATGAGTTAGGATCACTTGAGCCCGTATAAGGCAGGATCTTTAAACAAAATCTAATTCATGTTATCCGATATTACTACTACCTAATTTAATATTATTCATTCATACACTACAATGAAAGTTTTATCAATAATGCCCTTCTTACAGAATCCACACTCAGTGTGTAGTATGAGCTGTGACACAGGATTCACACAAATCTGTCACAAAGGAAAGTGTATTTGCTGCTTTAATTTTATTTATGGAAACATGATAAATAAGATCCTGAATGAATTTTAAGGGCAACAGCTTTTATAAGAGATTCATACTTTAAAATATCATCAGTTGTTAGCATCAGGCATCAAACTGTTATTAAGACAAACAGACAAGTTACCTTTAGCAAGAGCAACCACGTTAGTAAATTTTATAATGTTTCATGTTTAAGAATCTTGGGCAAAAATATTAGTTGGGGAGTATGAGCAAATTTTTAATGCTATTTTCAAACTTCATTTAGAAACTACGACTTTATAAACGAGGTGCTCTACAGTATTCTATTTCTTTTGTGCTGCTGGGACACTGTAAATTGCTGTTAGCAAAACAGGTGGTGCCCTTTCCAATACTCTAGAAAGTAGTAAGTGACGCTGTTGGAAAATCAAGTGTGGAGGCATGGAACTTTGGAGACTCCCTTCTTGGGCAGTCATCTATTTCCTCCACAGAGCTTTATTAGTGGGATTTCAGAGTCCCCAAATGTGTCCGATGTAATTGGTGAGCATATCCCTCAAAGGTCCATTTCTGATGGAAACCACTATTTTGTTCAGAGTAAATTCATCAGTGCCAGCACCCTTCAAAGCTTGATGTGGTCTTTCAGCTAAATGGGTAGGCATGTTCTTCACAGAGTGAACTATGACCAACAGCAGATCTTCAAAATGCCCAGGAAATTCTCCTCTTATGCTGTCCTCGGTGCCCTTCTGCCTGATGTTCATATATACGCCAAAGGTTAGTTTCAGTTGAGTAAAGCTCCTTAAGCACATGATCTGAGTGAATTGATCTTCATCTGTGCCCACCTCTTCTAAGCAGCATCATAGAGAATCTTGGCATACTTTTTAGCAAGGTTTCATCCACTTTCAGACTCTCATCTCTTCTGCCATATGACAAAGTCAACAGCGCTTTCCAGAAGTCACCAGATGTTTCAGAGCTAATGTCATCTTCATTTGGCTGACAATTCACAAGGAAGATCCTCCCATGCTTTTAAAATTTCTAAACCAAACGTTCTTGGAATATCTCAGCATCAATCTTTCCCTGGATCTAGGAAGTTCCCAGTTCAGGAACCGGAGTCTCAAGGATGCATCTGATTCTGTCTCTCCTTTCTTGGTGTTAGCGGGTGCCTCTAGTGCATTTTTCTCCTTTTAACTTTTTTAAGCTAAGGGAACTAAAGCAATGTGTGTTGAAGAAAGCAGATGGTGCCCAGCTACCAATCAGTATTGTGTCTGGAGTCATAAAGGCTTGTATTCGAACAAACAGCCATCTAAGCGAGCGGTCAGTTCAGTCCACACAGAAGAAACACTCCAGCGTGTATGATCCAAAGATAACAATTTACAAAATCCTAATATTGTGAAGAGAAAAGCATCAGAGCTAAAAATAAGAATACCCAATTTGTAGAGTGCTATGGAGGATGCTGGGATCCTAAAGCCCTCTGCTGAATATCTGGACAGACCTGCAGATGGCAGACCCACTCTAGTCAAAGGCAAGAGTCCCGAACAGCCTTACTATCATGCACAGACCATTTCAATCTGATTATCCGGGTTTGCACTCAATACTTGGCCAGTTGCCCTCCCTGTCAAATATATTCAACTTGTTCGGGGTACAAGTGTCCCTTAATTGTTCCATGACAGGAATTTATTTTCTGTCTTTCTGAATGTTCATGGGGATCTTCTTCTCATTCGTTATTTCTGTTTTTGTCTTTATACAAATATGATCTTAGCTGTACCACCTTAGTGTGTCAGCAGAGTTGACACATATATTCTGTCAGAAATAATAAATTCATGACTGTCTCAGTACCCTATGATAGCAACCTTACATTGGTCACACTGGTAGCAATACCCCTTCATCATTCGTTTGCTGTCTGCCAACCCATGGGGCAGGGTAACATCAAGCCCACTATTTGCACATGCAAGAGTTTGATTAGGGTCAAGTGCCAGGGTAGATGATTAGTCACGTAGTCCTACACCTGTGCAGTGTGTCACTATCTGGAAGAAGAAGCAGTCCACACATTTGTCCTCTAAACAGTGATTTCTCCACCATAGAAAATGAAATTAGGGATTTCACATCTTTTCAGAAGGCCATCATGGTCTTTGGAATATCCAAAATGCTTATGGTAGTCTAGATTAGATTCCCTGTGATTAAGGCACAGGGATTAGCCAATCTTTGGTGACAATGACTCCAGCTGCATTGTGAAAAATGGTCACGACCTGACACAGCAGGTAGTGTTGTGCATAGTGGAGGGACAAAGCTATGACTGATCCTGAGTGGACGTTTGGGTTATCTTTTGTTTGCTTACCTTATTCCTGTGGAGGCCTAAGTGAACTGAGTTAGCAGGTAGTTCAGGCAGATAGCTGATTCCACCACACATATCTGAGGAGTGCGGACACTTGAACTGCAAGATATGTATTCACGCCCTCCAGGGAGAGTCAAAATCAGCACAATTGTAAGGCATATTGGAATGAGATTGGACAAGAAGTAGCAAAACAAATATACATGTAGCCACTCCTAAATAAAAATAGTCTTTCATTGAGATTATTGCTCACAAAGGTTTAGAAACCCAAGGCCTCATCAGCTTCCTAAAACCCCAGTGTTTACCCTATTGGCTACACTCTTGATTCATCTCATGTGGTACATCCTATGCTCTGCACTAAACAGATGCTGGTTATGAACAGTGGGCTGCCATTCTCATCCATGATAACTCTCACTAGAATGGAATGCTTAAAATGAGCCATCAGAGGAAGTCCACGAGTCTGAGTGATAGGCCTGATGCATAGCTTCTCAGTATCTCTATGAGTTTGCCTCGTCAGCACACAAGTATGGCAGCAGTGTTGGGCTCTAAAGGAATGAATCAAACCACAACTTGCTGTGCTGCACTGGGAACAAGTGTAGAAGTCCCATGACCAGTTGAGTTGAGGGAGGCTAGGAACAAAAAACCTCTTCTTAAGTCTGCAACCAGGGCTTGAAAAAGAGGTTTGCAAATGTCTCTAAAGATTAGGTTGTTTTCTATGTGCCAAAAAGCTTTCGCATAAACTTATGGAAGATATACCCAAACCCTATGAAGCTCAGCCTCACTAGAGGATAAAGACTACCAATTCTAGGGAGCCTGCCACCATGATACAGATCTGACAAGAGCCAGATGGCTAAGGATGAATGAGGCCTTAGCTAGATATACACACGGCTGTGCACAGGTGCCATGTATGCTAAGAGGAATCTGGATAGTAGAAGATGGAAATTATGTGCTCTTCCTGGGAGATCTCTCAATGGAAATCAATGAAAAGAATTTTAGGAGGCCCTGTGGCCTTTAAATTGCTGCCTCAGAAACTACCAAGGAGCTTCAACATGTTTTCTCCTCTCTTTATGAGGGCAACTAATGACAACATGTAGTAGTTACATAATCTTCATCTTCCAGAATTTATATAGTCAAGGTTTGATGATCCAGGAGGAACTCATAGAATATACTCTTGGTTTCAAGAAGTAGGATGAATTCTTCATCTATAGCCTAAAGCAGAGACAAGATATGAAAATACAAGTGTTAACACATTACAGAATCTGTATTGATGAATATATTCTAAGTTTTCTTATCTACTGTCCAAGGGATGTTAAGAGACACTTTGAATTAAGGTGAGCCCTTTTGTTACAGAGTAAAATTGGTCCAGAGATTTTGCTGGCTGGAATTTTCACAAAGCAGATGGTCAAGATCTCTTTGTTGTTATCAGTGACTATGTTAGGATTGTTATGACATTCGATGAATTCTTGAGGTCCCCAATTGTCAGAATCAATATAAGGAATATATATATTTAGGGACTATTTCCATGAATATAAGTGTTTTGCATATTGCATCACCACAGTGATTATAATGATTCAGTAGCATGAATTTATTTTAAAATTCAATTTACTTATTGCTTATATGTGTTGAAAGATATTAATTTCATGGGATTGAAAATTTATTGTTGGATATGCACCACATCCAATCCCAATCAAACCATATCAAACCCCAAACCCATGGTTGTCAAGATAATTCTGCTATGTTAATTCTACTGGGTTCTATAGTGTTTCCTTGACTGTAATATTGTTGAACAGATTTATTAGCACTTAATCCATAGGTCATACAATTTATTACATCAATCACATCTAGAAGTGTTATACATTCATTCCCAGAATTAATTTTACAGCATTTTCTTTCTCCTTTGTACCTTTTAATTGTGGCAAAATTATACTCAAGAAAACTTTCTCCAATTCAACAACTTTGATATGTCTAATTCAATGCCATTGATTATAATCTTTGTATTGTACAACTATTGATAGCCTTTTTGAAATTATCCCATGACCATTAACATAAACTCTATGCCCCTTAAGCAAAAACATGTTCTCCTTCACCACATAACATTTGAAAAGTTCGGTTTCTTGCTCTTTCAGTAGTGCTCTTGACATAATTTCACATAACATACATTTCCATAGTGTGGAAGTGTCATAATCTGGTGTCACTTTGAGGATTTAGAGTGAAGTGCTGTGGTCTAGGCTGCCAATCAGGTCATAGCCAATGAGGCCTTTGAGTGGGTCTGGCTTGTTCCTGAGGATTTTGTGAACTCCGGCATTTCTTCTTGGATGCGGGAGATTTCTCAGCTGACTCCCTGTGATACATCCCTGTGAAAAGATACATCGATCTATGCTGATGGAGCCGTGGACCTAGAGGAACCACATAGAGACTCATGCCAGTGTTGAGATGCTTTCACCATCAATGAATTCACAAGATTCTCCAACCGCAGGCCTGTAATCTTTCTGCATTCAGTGCATTGCATGTGTTTCATGAGTCTGAAGAGAGACCTGTAGACTGGTATCGGACATATGGGGTAATATGGAACTTGGTCTGCACTGAGCTGGGATGTTTTCTCAATATTCAATTGTTCTTGTATATACAGCTCTTTATTAAGCATATATAATATGTGTCTATGAATTTGGTCAAAACAGCAGAAACAGCCAGAGTGACACAACTCCAAAAGTGATTTGCTGGAGAATTCAGGTGGCTGTGTTGGGATGGCCAATGAGGAGTAAGGAGCAGAGGAAACAGAGGAGGGGGGAGAAGAGCAGGACACAGCAGAGGGTCCATTTGTTGGCCTTGACTATGGGGGATTCTCCATGCTTCACAAAGACCGCCAAGACCATTGCAGTGATGACAGAGAAGCCGAGAGCTGTAAGGGCCAGAGCCATCCCCAAGGGATCTTCATAAGCAAGGAAGTTGGCAATTTATGGTATACAGTGTTTCCTCTCAGTATTAGGATACTGACTTTGAGGGCACTTCATACTTGTATCACTATCTGGTGAGAAAAGTGAAATGGAGTTTAGAGAACGAAAGGAACAACATCTTTTCAAAACTTAGAATGTGCTGCAAAGAAAGAATTGTGTCTTACAATTTACATTTTCACCATCTCTGGAAACTCCCTATTTTTTGTATAAACCAAATACCTAGTATCTATGAAGTATTGTGTGACTTTTCAAAATAGTACATGTTAGTGGCCTTTGAGTGGACTCCACTCATGGTGCCCCCATGAAGGCAGAACTAAACTGTGCTCCAGGTGTTGTTGTTGTGGTGGTGGTGGTGGTGGTAACTTTGTTCTTGTGGACATAGATTGGAACATCAATCTTCTGAGCTTCCATTTGGGAAAATTCATAATACACTTTAGTGCTTACTTCTTTGTGGCACCCGGAGACTCCACGAAGCTGGTTAGAGGTGAGAGAAGCTTATTGTTGCCTTTTGTCAATTCCTATCTGTTGGATAAGATATTTCTCCCTCTGGGCATGAAATACAATCAAAACGGCAAATAGCTTTCTGTTTCTGAGTGATTTTCACGAATCCTGGGCCACAGCTCTTGTTACTTACTGAGTCGGCAGTCTGTAAGAAGGAAATCAATGATAATCATTTGGTAGTCTTTTATGAATCTATCATTTTATCTTAGAATGTGATCATAGTGCATTACAATGGTCTGTTTTTGTTTAGTGGTCCTGACTCATAAGGGCCAAGTGATACTGAATCACAGTGACACTACACCTATAACCCACAGTAGAACAGCCCCATTGGGATTCCAAGTGTGGAATTTGTAAGGAAGCTGATCAATAGCCAAGGAGTTACCTCTAGCAGAACAGTACATACAAACTTATCTTTGAGAGACCTTACAAATTTCATGGTGGTAGGTACACACAGTGATGTCAAAATGCAATCATGATCTATCTCCTTGGATGTATGTTAAATCAAATAAATTTCTTTTTTCTGAGAAAATAGAAAATGAGAAAATGGGATTGATTTGTATATGTATGTCATCATCATTCTAGGTCACCAGAGTATATTCTGTACAAGTTAGGTCCACATAAGGCCCTGCAACAATGGGCTCAATTCAGAAACAATTGTGAGGATGAAGCAGGACTGAGCAAGTTTCCTTCTATTGTTCATGGAGCTACTATGGGTTCGAATTAATTCAATGGTTGCTGTCTACAACAAGGTCATGAGTGACAGAAAGTATTTTTAGTTTACTACCAACTGAAGGGTGGACTGAAGCCACCGAGAATCACCACAAAAAGAAGTAGATCAACTTCCGTAAAGATTAGAGCCAAGGAAACCCTATGTGATTCAGTAGAATAGACATGATTCACAATTGGCTGGACAGCAATGAGTTTGAGGTGTATACTTTTTATAATTGGGGTTGGTGGTTATACCTGTCAAACAATTAACTTTCAACCAAAAGCAATGAATACACTCCCAACACATGAGCAATAAGTATATTGAATTTAAATTTTATTTTTATATTGAACCACTTTATTGTGGGCTCTTACATATATTAAAATAATCCATAAATCAATTATATCTAGCAAACGTGTACATATGTATCAATCACAATTTTCTCTTTACTTTCTTTTTAATAAAATCATTTTATTGGGAGCTCATACAGCTCTTATCAGAATACATGTATCGCTTGTGTCAAGCACATTTGCACATTTGTCGCCATTATCATTTTCAAAAAATTTCTGTCTAATTAAGCCCTTTTAAAAATTAGTTCGTACTGCTGAATCATTAGTGTCACTGTGTTCTGGGTCGGTGTGATATATAGAATATCTGTAGATATTTTATATACATACATATGTATAATCTAGAAATCTATCAAATACATATCAACTTTCCTCTGAAAATTGGTGACCTCAGGCACACAGTCTTATCACATTCACGGATAACACACAAGAAAGTTTGAATACCTGCTTCTGAAAACATTAGAGCCTGGGGGACACTGCTCCAAACCCCCGTAGAAGGCCACCCTGGAAGTACCTAAAAGATCAAACACAGAAAAGAAACAAACAAATAAAAACTTAAAAGAACAGGCCATTTTGAGGCTGTGTTCCTGTATTAGTCTGGGTACTTTAGAGAAACAAATTCACAAAAACTCGTGTAAAAGGGAGTTCTATATAAAGGTTAACTGTGCATCAAGAAAACATCCCAACTCAACGCTGCCCAAGCCCACACGTCCAACATTAATCCATTAACCCATCTGTCCAACACCAATCCATAAATTCTTCCATCTCACAAACCAGAGGCAATAATGCTGACTGCAGGAGGAAAATTGAGTCAGTGAATGTATAAACATCTCAGCACTGGCAGGGGTCTCCGCACAGCTGATCTAGCACCCAGGGCTGCATCTGGGTAGGTACATGTAGTTTCTCCTTGAGGATATCTTGTAAGAAGTCAGTCTTGCAAGGTGAACCAGGGAACTGCTAAGGCAGCTTCACCCTGTTGCGACTATCACAAAGCAAGAGACCCGAGAACTCAAAAGGCAAAGCTTACTGAGCCATTTATCCCTCTGCC
>NW_022111359.1:7628002-7635130 GCF_000313985.2 Echinops telfairi | reverse complement strand
ATCTATGAAGTATTGTGTGACTTTTCAAAATAGTACATGTTAGTGGCCTTTGAGTGGACTCCACTCATGGTGCCCCCATGAAAGCAGAACTAAACTGTGCTCCAGGTGTTGTTGTTGTTGTGGTGGTGGTGGTGGTAACTTTGTTCTTGTGGACATAGATTGGAACACAGGTTTTAACAGGTTGGGTTTGAGGACTCTTTGAGAGACTTCTCAAAGAACACAATAGAAAGTAAACCAAAGAAGCCTGCCACATAAGACACTGGCCTGCTGAGTAAGAAACAGCTGCAACCCCACCTAGGCTACATAGGTAGGCCACAGGAATAGAGCCCATTCCCCCACTCCCACGTGGCCAACTCCATTTTCCAAAAACAACAAACCCCATACCCTCCGACATGAGTCACCAGAGACACATTCTCTCAAGACAGGGGTAGAAATGGGAGTCCATTAGAAGGATCTCCATATAACCTCCTCTCTGGGGGATGGAAAACAGAAAAGTGGGTGAATGGAGACGTCGGACAGTGTAAGATGTGACAAAATAATTATAATTTATTAATTATAAAGGGGGAAGAGGGGAGGGAGAGGCAAAATGAGGAGCTGATATCAAGGGCTCAAGTAGAAAGCAAATGTTTTGAGACTGATGATGGCAACACATGTATAAATGTGCTTGACACAATGGATGATTGTATGGATTTTGATGAGTTGTACAAGTCGCCAATAAAATTATCTTTTAAAATAGATAGTTAAGTCAAATCACAAGAATATTGCTCTCACAGCCATATCAGACACCAAATCATCCCCATAGTCTGAATCTTATCTACACTCTGACAACCTCCAAGATCGCAATGCAGTAAAATATCATACCACCAAGCACCATCCCTACAAAATACACAGTCGACTAGGGACTCTGGTGGATTCACTATGCCTTTCCTCTAATTCAAACCCCTTAACCTCTAGAACCGGTTCCTTTTAGGTCACAACACACAGTCTCCTTGAACTTGCCAAGTAAAATGGCATCTTCCATAAACTTCTTCTCCAACACATTAAAAATTTCTACACTGGAGACTTCTGAGAAGATGGCTCTGAAGGAGAACACCCTACTTAGACCTCTCATTGTGTGACTCAAAAAAACAACTGGTTAGGAGGCCCACTCAGAGAACCTAGACACAGGCCATAGATCCTTAGCACTGTGGGATTTCTCTCAGGGACCCCATTCTGATTCCCGCCCACAAAGAATGCAATAGATTCTTTCTGGGCTCTCCATTTTGCCTCAGGATTGACACTCCCTTTCCATCTCTGGCGGGAGCTCCCCAACTCCCTGCTACTGAAGCGGGCTTACTCAGGGAATTTACAAGTGGGTCTCAGACTCAGGGCAACTCAGGAGCATTTAAGACTTCCCACTCAGATTCTTGCCCAAGGGGAATGCATTGGAAACATTCCCACCCCAACCACCACTTGTGTCACAGAAATCCCCTCTCAGGTTCTGGCCTGAGCTCCACCCGACTACCAAAGTAAGCCAATCCACGGAATTTAACAGCTGGACTCAGAATCAGGACATCAAGAGAGTGATTTAGATCTCCCACTCAGAGTCTCAAGCACGTGGAACGAAGCAGATTCCCCCTGAGGTCGCCCCGTGAGAACTTCCCGCTCTGGTTGTGGCGGGATTTCTGGACACCTACCTAAACAGACCAGACCAGGGACTTCAGAAGCAGAAACACTCAGACTCAGGGAACCATGGGAGTGTTCCGGACTTTCCATCTAGATTCTGGTCCATGAGGAATGCAGTAGAACCACGCTGAGGTCCATCCCACCTCACCGAACGATTGTCCCCGCTCTGGTTGCTGATGTGCTCCATCACCAACCAAAGCAGCCCAGTCAGGGAACCTAGTTAAGTCAGGTAACTACTGTGTCAGGTCGTGACCATTTTCACAATGGAGCTGGAGTCATTGTCACCAAAGATTGGCTAATCCCTGTGCCTTAATCACAGGGAATCTAATCTAGACTACCCTAAGCATTTTGGATATTCCAAAGGACCATGGTGGCCTACCGAAAAGATGTGAAATTCCTAATTTCATTTTCTATGGTGGAAAAATCACTGTTTAGAGGACAAATGTGTGGACTGCTTCTTCTTCCAGATGGTGACACACTGCACAGATGTAGGACCAGGTGACTGATCATGTACCCTAGCACTTGACCCTTCTCAGATTCTTGCATGTGTAAATAGTAGGCTTGATGTTACCCTGCCCCTTGGGTTGGCAGACAGCAAAGGAATGATGAGCGGGTATTGCTATCAGTGTGACCAACGTAAGGTTGCTCTCATAGGGTACTGATACAGTCAGGGATTTATTATTTCCCACAGAATATATGTGTCAACACACATTTGTTGACACACAAATGTGGTACCGCTAAGATCATATTAGTATAAAGACAAAAACAGAAATAGTGCATGAGAAAAAGATCCCCATCAACATTCAGAAAGACAGAAAAGAAATTTCTGTTATGGAACAATTAAGAGTCACTTGTACCCAGAACAAATTCAGGTTATGTCGATAGGGAGGTCAACTGAACAAGTATCAGTGCGATCCCGGATAATCAGATTGAAATGGTCTCTGCATGATAGTAGGGCTGTTTGGGACTCTTGCCTTTGGGTACAGTGGATCTGCAAGCTGTAGGGCATGTCCAGATACTCTGCAGAGGGCTTTGGGGCTCCCACACTCCTCCACAGCACTCTAAAAATTGGGTGATCATATTTTTAGCTCTGATGTTTTCTCTTCACAATATTTGAATTTTGTAAATTGTCCTCTTGGCATCACACAAGTTGGTGTGTTTCTTCTGTGTGGACTGAATTGACTCCTCTCTTAGATGGCTGTTTGTTTGAATAAAAGCCCTTATGACTCCAGATACTATACTGATTGGTAGCTGGGGACCATCTGTTTTCTTCAACACACATTGCTGTAGTTCCCTTAGGTTACAAAAGTTAAAAGAAGAAAAAGGCACTAGAGGCACCCGCTAACACCAAGAAAGGAGAGACAGAAGCAGATGCATCCTGGAGACTCTGGTTCCTGAACTGGGATCTTCCTAGGTCCAGGGAAATATTGATGCTGAGATATTCCAAGAACGTTTGCCTTAGAGATTTTAAAAGCATGGGTGGATCTTCCTTGTGAATTGTGAACCAAATGAAGTTGACATTAGCTCTGAAACATCAGGTGACTTCAGGAAAGGGCTGTTGACTTTGTCTTATGACAGAAGAGATGAGTCTGAAAGTGGATGGAACTTTGCTTAAAAGGATGTCAAGATTCTCTATGATGCTGCTTAGAAGAGATGGGCACAGGTGAAGAACAATTCACTCAGATCCTGTGCTTAAGGAGCTTTCCTCAACTGAAACTAACCTTTGGTGTATACCTGAACATCAGGGAGAAGACCATCGAGGACAGCATAAGAGGAGAATTTCCTAGGCATTTTGAAGATCTGCTGTTGGTCATAGTTCACTCTGTGAGGAACACGCCTGCCCATTTAGCTGAAAGACCACATCAAGCTTTGAAGGGTGCTGGCACTGATGAATTTACTCTGAACAAAATAGTGGTTTCCATCAGAAATGTACCTTTGAGGGATATGCTCACCGATTACATCAGACATATTTGGGGACTCTGAAACCGCACTAGTAAAGCTCTGTGGAAGAAATAAATGACTGACCCAAGAAGAGAGTCTCCAAAGTTCCGTGTCTCCACATTTGACTTTTCCAACAGCTTCACTTACTATTTTCTCAGAGTATTGGAAAGGACACCACCTGTTTTGCTAACAGCAATTTACAGTGTTCCAGCAGCACAACAGAAATATAATACTGTAGAGCACCTCATGTATAAAGTCGTTGTTCCTAAATGAAGTTTGAAAATAGTTTAAAATGTTGCTCATACTCACCAATTAATATTTTTGCCCAAGATTCTTAAACATGAAACATTATAAAATTTACTAACGTGGTTGCTCTTGCTAAAGGTAACTTGTCTGTTTGTCTTTATAACAGTTTGATGCCTGATGCTAACAACTGATGATATTTTAAAGCATGAATGTCTTATATAAGCTGTTACCTTTACAATTCATTCAGGACCTTATTTATCATGTTTCCCATAAACAAAAACGAAGCAGCAAATATACTCCCTTTCTGACGAATTTATGTGAATCCTGGGCCACAACTCATACTACACACTGAGTGTGGATTCTGCAAGAAGGGCATTATTGATAAAAGTTTCATTGTAGTGTATGAATGATTAATATTACATTAGGTAGTAGTAATATTGGATAACATGAATTAGATCTTGTTGAAAGATTCTGCCTTATAATGGCTCAAGTGATCCTAACTCATAATGACCCTATAAACCAAAGAACAACCCCAGAGGAAGCAGATCCAGAGAACGTCTGTTGGAACCAATGTAGGTTACTAAAAGGAACCATTGGCAGGTAGACAAAGCTTAACTCTTGAACCACTAGGTTTAAATGTAGAAAAGCTACTTTCCACATTCCCTGAAAACTTTGACCATGATGGACACAGAACAAAATTAGGATCTATGCTTTTGATGTAAGTTACAAAGAATAAATTTTCTTTGCTGGCATAAAAGTGAATGAGCAACCATGATTTGAGTGATTTTTGTATGATATCATAATTCTAGGTCACCGGAACATATTTCTTCCTGATTTTGTCCCCATAAACTCAAGGCCTCCCCAAGGAAAACTCTTCCTCCTTCATTCATGGTAACAATGGATAAGTTTGGTTTTCTTTGAAAAAAAAAAAGTATTTTTGACTTCCAGGAAGATGGCAACTGAGTAACACATACCAGAGGGACTCCTCACAAATCAACCAAGGAGAGTTACTAGGAGTGATTTTCAACACTGCTGAATTGCAGGAGGAGCATCATAAAGATAAGTAGACACAGATCCACAAGGTTTTGAATGGCTGGTGGATTTAGGTTTATGACAGTCGGGCACGGTTGGTCATTGACCTTAGCCCTGACACTGTCTCAGCTGGAGCCGGGAACATTTGGAGCCAGCACAGGGGCTTTACCTGAACCCAGCCACAGTTTGCCACTGCCTCAGGGCATGGATTAAACATTTGCAGTCCCACGGGCAGGGATCGGGGTTCAGCTATATTGTTACTTTTGTTTCCCTCTCTTCTCTATATCCCTGCACAGTCTCAGTGGGTTTGCTTTTTAATTTTTTCTCCTCTTTGTCTCTTTCTCTTCTCTAGCACAGCAGTGCTGGTCTCCAGACCACTCCCCTAAGTCAAGGGCATGTTCACCTGCCCCAGACTCCACCCTGTGAGCTCCACCCTGTGCATGTAACCTGAGGCTGGGGAAAAGCCAGACAACCTCCACCAGTGGATATTCTGTCCACCTTCTTACCGGAGAATTCCTGCCTGTGGGTCTGGGGGAGAACCTATTTATCCTATGTTGGAACTTCTTCCTGCCTCCCTTAGTGCCTCACAAGGCCTAAGGCAGCTTGGCCAACACTGGCCAACATTCCAAGATGCTGCAGCATCCTCTGTCAAACCTCCGAAGTGACCTACCTGACAAGGGCAATTCCACCCAGCATTTTCACTGTTCTACAACAAAGCAGGAAACCCACCAGCGTTCTAATGCACTCCCCTGAGAGGGAAGCACCAGGAGGATAAAGGGGTAGGTAAATTCCAAAGTGAAATTACACCAATTAGAGCAGAGTCAGCAGGACAATCCTATTAATAACAAAAGAAAAGAAATAGTAAAAATCAGGGCTGAGATTCAGGAGAGGGAAAATATGAAAATTATGAAAAAATTAATGCTGCTAAAAATTGGTTCTTTGAAAGGATAAACTGAATTGACAGACCCCTGGCAAACCTAACCAAAGAAAGGATGGAATACATTTCAACAGCAAGAATAAGGGGTGAAAGAGAGGACATTACAACAGACCCTAATGAAATCAAAAGAATAATTACACAGTATTAAGAAGGATTGTACTCCCATGAATCCAACAATTAGAAAGACATGGAAAAATTCTTTGAAAACAACCCCTCCCTAGATTATCCTTAAAAGATGTCAAGATTATCAACAGACCTATAGCCATAGAAGAAATAGACTAGGTTATCAAGGGATTACCAACCAAAAAATCACCCAGAATAGATGGCTTCACTGAAGAATTCTACCAAGCATTTAATAAAGAACTAACACCAATCCTACACAAACTCTTCCAGAACATAGAAAAAGATGGCAAACTCCTCCAATGAGGCTAGTATAACTCTGATACCAAAACCGAGCAAGATCCCAAAAGAACTGAGAACTACAGACCAACATCCCTAATGAACAATGATGCAAAAATCCTTAACAAAATATTGCCCAATAGAATATAAAAGTATATAAAACAAATGAATCACCATGACCAATTGAGATTCATACCAGGGATGCAGGGGTGGTTCAAAATAGGAAAGACCATTAGTATCAGTCGCCACATTGACACGAAAAACTCGAAGAACCACATGACAATTACGATAGATGCAGAAAAAAGCATTCAACAACATCCCACACCAATTCCTGTTTAAGACAATTAAGAAGATAGGAATGGAAGGAAAATTCTTAGAGACAATACAAGCTATGTATGTAAAACCAATAGCTAACGTGGTAGTTAATGGAAAGAAGACTAACACAATCCCACTGAAAAAGGGGTCAGACAAGGATGCCCCTTGTCCCCACCATTATTTAATATCGTATAGAAGGTTTTAGCTAACAGCGTAAGGCAAAGAAAAGACACCAAAGACATTCATCTGTGGAAGGAAGAGGTGAAACTATCGTTACTTGCAGATGATATGATTTCAATATGGAAAATGCCAAAAGCTCTACAAGGGGAGTATTGGAAGCAATAGAGGAGTTTGGAAGAGTGGCAGGATATAAGATCAACAAACAGAAGTCCATCAGACTGCTATACACATCGGATGAGACCACAGAAGAGGAGATCAAAAAGGTGGTACCTTCACAATACCCAAACACAAATTGAAATATCTAGGGACATACTTGACTAAAAGAACAAAAGATCTATAAAAGGAGTACCACAGAACACTATTACAAGAAACCAAGAGTGACCTCATTAAATGGAAGAATACGACATCCTCGT
>NW_022111359.1:7623686-7625329 GCF_000313985.2 Echinops telfairi | reverse complement strand
TTAAGTGGAGAGGAAATGTTTTGAGAATGATGGGGGCAGTGAATGTACAAATGCGCTTTACACAATTGATGTGTGTATGGATTGTGATACGAATTGTATGAGCCCCTAATAAAATGATTTTAAAAAATAAATAAATAAAAGAGAATTTTGGCACAGGGAATACATACGGTATCAGAAATAAGGCAGGACAAAAACAGAGAGGAGGTACAAACTAACAAAAGGAATATACTGAAGATAAGACAGCTGTGTTCATTGAAAGAATTCACCAAGAGAGTAATAAGAGAGTACACACACTGGGCAAACATCTTTAGTAATGACACATCAGAGAAAGGCCTTAGTACTGAAATCTACAATTCTCTGCTAGCTTCCAAATAGAAAAAAAACAAACAAAACTAATTGCCACTGAGGAAGTGGGCAAAGGACCTGAACAGAATTTTCACAGGGGCAGAAATCTGAATGGCCAACAAACATATGAGAAAATGTTCTCAATCTTTAGCAGTAAGAGAAATGCAAATTAAAACAACCATCAAGTAACACCTAACACCCTCAAAAATAGCCCAAGTCAAAAAATCAAAAAGCAACAAGTGTTGGAGGGGCTGTGAGTAGACAGGAACTTTCCTCCACTGCTGGTGGACCTGTAAGTATGTACAGCCACTATGCAAATTGATCTGATGATATCTAAAACAGATGGAAACTGAGTTACCATATGACCCAGCAATCCCCTTACTGAGCATATACCCAGAAGAGGCAAGAAACAAACCTAGGCCAGACACCTGTGCTCCAATGTTCATTGCAACACCGTTCACAATGGCAAGGATTTGGAAACAACCCAAATTTCCATCAATGGATGAGTGGATTAAAAAACTGTGGTACATACATACAATGGAGCATTACACATCTCTACAAAGCAGTGATGATTGTATGAAGTACATCGCAACATGGGAAGAATTGGAGGAAATCATGCTAAGTGAAGTAAGCCAAGCACAAAAGAACAAGTACAATATGAATCCACTGAGGTAAACTTTTAAAAAAATGCAAAAGAGGCATAGGGAAAAAGCTACTGTATACAAATATTCCTGGGGTGAGGACTGGGTAGTATAGCAGGGACCAGATCAAATCTAGGGATACATACAGTAGCCAACTAAAAAGCAGCTGGGGAAAGGAAGAAAAGAGAAAGGTAGCGGGGCCACAGGGCACTAACCCACACAAGGTGAGGGTATTGTTTATATCTCCACAGGGAAAAAAACTACCAGACTTCAACCAAGTGCTCCGAAATATGAATGCAACATGCCAGGGTGAAGTAGGGAACCAGTGCAGAGGTTTGAGGGGCTGCCTCCAATCCAAACTACGTGGACACCTGCCCCTCCTCCCAGAAGAATTTATTTCAGAGAAGAGCACTGAATCTGCTGCTCTGGCAGAGGGACATATCTGATCAAAGCACACGGGAGCAAATGAACGTGGAGGAAGACAGAGTGGAGCACATTAGGCTTTGGGGCCAGGGCTCGGCACCCCAACAGACTCGACTAGACAACACTCTTAGAAGCCAACAAACAGTCCATGAAGTAACTACAAGCTTTTTTTTTTTCCTTCTTACTGTGTTTGTTTGTTATTTGTCATTGTTGTTTCTTTTTTTTCTTTTTTTT
>NW_022111359.1:7606202-7622065 GCF_000313985.2 Echinops telfairi | reverse complement strand
ATTGTGATAAGAGTTAAATGAGCCCCTAATAAAATGATTTTTAAAAGTATTTTCTTGATTTAATATGTGCATGTCATACTCTTCCATAGTCAAATCACTGTGAAAAAGAGTTGAATATGCATCAACAGTCAGGTCTAATGCTCCCTCACCCCTCCTGTGTACCATATTTCCTCCCCATATCCCCTCACCCTCCACACACCACAGACCCACATGATAAAACATTGTATCAGTTCTTGTCTCTGTGAAACTACGACATCGGTGTATCACAGATAAAAATGAAATAAAGAATAAGAAACAAGAGATCACCAGCAATATTTAACAGCTACAGAAGAAATTACTATCATGGAACAAGGTAGAAATATTTTGGGTTAAAGCAAATTCAGGTTGGGTCAAAGGCAGATCAACTTACCAAGGATCGTGTTAGACCCTGGTTTGATCCATCATAATCGAGGGTTCAACCATCTCTGTCTAACAGTAAAGCTGTGTGAGTCCCTCACCTGTGGCTTGCTGGAGACTTCATCTGACTGGAGAGTCTGCTGATGGATTTGGGGCTCCCTCTGTCCTCCATAGCCTTCTACAAATTGGATGTTCACAGTTTCAGTTCTGATACTTTTCCCTCCATCATATTTGGATTTTGTTCTTGTCATTTTGGATCACACCATATGGACACATATGGACACACCTATGGACCTAGGTGATGCCTCACTTAAATAACTCTTTGTTTGAATACTCCCCTATGCCGTGGGCCCCAGCATTGCACACATGCACCAGGACTCCTCCTCCCCTCTTCTCCCAGCCCATCATTTCTTACAAGTGCAGATCCTTGCCTCTCAAATTAAAATCTGTCTTTCAGAACGAACCTGTAGGACATTGTAGACCAGACACAACAGCTTCCAAGGCTTTCATCTTAAAGAAGGGAAACCACATCTTTCCCTGGGGAGCAGTGGATGGTTTTCAATCACCAAGCATTGGGTCAGCAGTTGTGTTCTTAGATGCCAAGCTACCAGGACCCCTTCCTTCAGGACTAGGGTGGCTCTAACTACCCAGTGTGAGGCAATTTGAAATTCCAACTCCCACCACTGACCATGGAGGGCTCTGAGTCAATGGCAGACAGCACAGGTCCCCTACTGGAAGCAGGGATTTTGTGGGGTTGGGTCCTTCCTGCCCTGAAACTCTGGGGCAACGATCTGCGGGAAACTAGAATTCAGAGGTGTAGCTGAACACTGAGAGCAAATGTGAGAGTTCAGGTGTGAGGGAGGGTGCTCTGATCCCTCATCATGTTGCCGCAATGGATCTATGGCTGGTTAAGGGCTAATGATCAGAGTCTGAATACCTTTTGGTGTCAGATAGAGAGTGATTGCTTCTGATGTTTACTATCTGAAATTTGGCTACTGAAGACAACTTTGTTTTCTTCTTGTTCAAAGTATTCTGACACCATATGTACTGAATGCTTGTGCCCTATATGCTTCTCAGTGGCAGAGATTTTTTAGAAAGCATTTTCCAGGCATTTCTTTGGAGGCACCTCTGAGTGTATCTGAACTGCCACCATTCTGATTTGTGGCTGAGCATGTAACCATTCGTACCACCTAGAGACTCCAAGGAAAATGCACTAGAGGTAAATCTACTTGGATATAGATTATTATATTTTGAACTTGCCAAAGTGACAGGAAGTGAAATACTGAATGTTCATTTCCTTTGTTGATCACAATCAGTCCTTCAGACAATGATCAATGGACCGGAGAGGGCAGGGCTGAAAAAGGGTCAATAGTGCTTTTGCAGGCCACTCAAGGCTTTGCCAGCTACTTCCTTGGCTTCTGGAGGACCCTGGCTCTTGTGATAACACAGTGCTCAGCTTCTTCCAAGAAACACCTTTGCAACCAGAGTGGATGAACCAACACCATCATGAGGTGTTTCCAAAAAACTTGCTGTCCATCATGACTTTTTGGATTCCTGGAGCTATTACTGGAATACTGTGCCCAAATATGTCTTTCTTTTGTAACATTATTTTATGTGTGATTGTTGAGAAAACACACAGCAAAACACACATAAATTCAGCATCTTCTCTGCGTACAAGTCAGTGACTGTCATGGATGATTCACTTTGAGTTAAGAGACCATCCTAAACTATTTCACAATATGATCCTCCCCCATTCACATGAAATCACTGTCCCTCAAGTTTCCTGTCAAAAAAACCCCAGAGCTGCTTTTCTGAGTTTGATTCCACAGAGATTCTTCAAAGAAACTGCGCTCAAGGCCACATGCTTGTCTAATTAACCCAAACTCTTGCTATCTTGTTTGTCAACCGTGTTTTTTACACAATGCCCAGGTCTCAGATGTGGAGCCCCAGGGCAAGATGGGGCCCAGGTGTTCTTTCCCTCAGAAGTGACCATTTGGGACTGGACAGAGGGAGTGAGAGAAAGAGCAGGACACAGAACCTGGGGGCACAGAGGCACTGAGGGCAGATGAATATATATCTGGAGCTCTTTGCATCCAGCACTGTCCTCCTGCTGAGCAACTGCCAATCTGAAGGAGAGAGCGATCTCATCAGTGTCCTGCACAGCTACAGCTTTTCGCTGTAGAAGGCTGACTTGTCCAGTCTCCAGTTCTTCTCCCCGTTCACCAGGGAATCAGGGCTCTGCCTCATGCTGGTGAGTTGTGGCTGGGATGCTCTCCCTGCTCTTTTTGTTTCTGCTCTGCCAGGTTCCACCCCAGGAACCCACCATGAGCTTTAATGAGTGTCTCAAATACATGCAGCCCAGTTACTACAGGGATGGAGATTTGGTGCTCGGGGGCTTTCTCCCTTTCTACAGGCAGCCATACAACTCAGAAGCACAGTGGAATTTTTTTGTGACCAGTCCAAGACAAAATGTGACATTTGACCTGTAAGTCTCTGTGTGTCTGTGTGTGAATGGGGAACATGGAAATTACATTGAGATTCTCCCTGAGCTCTGGTTCATAAATTCTTCCCTTTCTTTGCCTGGATGACTTTGAAACTGCTCTGATTCAGGTGAACTTATGTGCAGCCGAATGAAATGTTGGGGAACCTGCACCACATTCTTGGTCCTGGGCAGGTTTCTGCCCTTAGTTTCAGCCACGGTCGCTACCTGTCTCCTGGCGAATGGCCCTCATTTTCATTGATGCTTTGCTTCACCAAACCCGATGTTCCATTTTACTCTAGTCAGTGATTTGAATCTTTTTTACCTTTTTCTTCCTGTCATATTTTTCTTCAGTGTAGAAAATATGACCTTTGGTACAAAACCCAAACTTGCTCCTGTTGACACAATTGTGACTTCTGGAAGCCGCGTGTGTTACAGAGTAGAACCGACTCCTTGAGGTTTCCTTGGTTGCATTTTCTACTAAAGCACATCACTGAGCATTCCTTCCATGGCACTGCTTGGTAGACTTGAACCTCAAACCCTGCTTAACCATTAAACGCAAATGTCTATATCAATCAAGGACATAACATCCCACAACAGCGACCCATACATCCTGTCTTATTGCTGACATGGGGTTTGAGAGGTTTTAGACTCTCTGGATTTAAAAATATTAAAATCTGGGCTGAAGTTTAGTGCTAAAGGAGAGCCATTAAAATACAGATTTCAATGTAGGGGGAAGCCATCAAGGTGCGCTCTCATGGCAATCAGTATGCCTGTCTCATCAGCAAGGGTTTCATATCCATTACAGAGCTGTTAGAAAGACTCAAAGGACAAGGGACGAGGAGCACTGGTTGGCAAGTTTCTCTGTGTGTTTCAGACTGCTTTTCTCCACGAGGCCAGGGACAGATTCCCTGACAAGCAAGGCAAGCCTAGGCTTCCTGAAGCTTACTTACTGATCTGTAGTGAACAAATGCATGCATTTCCCCACATATGAAAAACAAGTGTCAGTGTGCACTCTCAGTTAGGAAGGAAACATAAGGAAGCCTGTGTTTCCCTGCTTACTGGGCAATGTGTCCCTGTCAGGGATTGTAAACATGAAGAGACTTTGAATGTCTAGGAGGATTCTGTGGGATCGGGAAGAAAACAGATGCCAGCTAACTGTAGAAGCAGAACCTTTGCTGTGGTGAAAACCCGTGAACTGCTGTCTTGCTTGTTGTGTCATCAGCGCTGCCTAAGACTACGGTATGACTTCTGGTGAAATTTCTCTGCTTCTGGTGATCTGTCCCATAGATTATGAAGCACACTGTATGAGAAGTGTGTTTTTCAAAAATGCTGAGGATATTCTCTAGAGGCATGGAGGTGGGTTGAACCCCACAAATTATTGCCTTGAGATAATCTTTACCTTTAAATCTTAAACAAAAATTGTCCTCTTAATCATCATTGAAATCAATAAAGGGAAAGACTTGGATAATCTTTATAAGTAAAGAAAGTCTGTCTAGAGCAATGCGCTCTTGTAAAGATATATGTATGTGAAATCAGATTGATAATGGCAACTCGGAAGGTTAGTGGAGATGCTTAAAGGGCGCCAAGTTTAGGTGAAGAATGGGGGAACAATCTGGAGCATAAGCAGAGTGTTTGCACAAGGGGAAGAACATCATCAGAATCAAAGCGTTGTTCACGTAGAGCTTGTTCAAATGCTGTCTGACTGTGGACAGTTTCACCAAAAGAATTCTGATGATCCTGTTGTATCATGAAGCCGTTCTTCCTCCAAGCTTTCTCTGTTTACTTCCCTGGCCTGCCTGGCTTCATTGCCTGGATCACAAACATTTGCTTCATCGAGTTCTTTACTTCCAAAGTTCCTAACCCACTTTTTGTTGGGTCAACTCCAAAATCAGTGTTTGATATGTAAATGCAAATACAAGCAAAAGACTTCCTTTGTAATCCCTTCTCCTCAATGAACTCATGTCTTTTTAATATTAACTCATTTTAGGAATTGTTTATCTCTTCTCCAAGTCTGGGATTTTAGGTCTGAACCCAGTGATGTTTTAGAAACAGCATGCATATAAGCTGAGTTCCCAAGGATATAATCACAACATTTTCTGTGTACAAACAGCTGAGTCCAAATCTCTCAATAGGTCCTATTGATTTGGGCCAATCATGCCTTGTAGAGATTGAAGATTTTGCATCAAAACAACTCAAAACAGCGAGTCACACTATTTTATTTTTTTCTTCCTTTTTGCTTCCCAGTGCATACTCAATCTGTGTTGATGCTTGGCTGTAACGTACTAAGAATGAGCCACCACTAGGAACAGGTTAGAATGTGGTGAGACTTACAACAATGTGGCACAGAGACACTCAGTGACCACAAACTCTTAGAAAACCTTGTTGTTGCACCTGATCAAGGTAGATTTGCACAAACCTTCAAATTTGAAAAGACGCAGAAAGTTTGTGTAGATTTATAAATGAAAGCCTGTAGAAGTTTTAAAATGTATCCCTTTAATTTCTAAAGTGCATTTATTTTTTGGCCTTTTCCAGGTTGAACTTCCAAAATTATGAGTATGTTCTGATATTTCTTTTTGCCCTTGAGGAGATAAACAAGAGTCACCTCGTACTCCCCAACATTTCCCTGGGTTTCAGGCTCTACCATGTCATTCCTAGTGTTTTCACAACTCTGGAGAGTGTCTTAGGATGGCTGTCAGAAACGGAGACCCCCATCCCTAACTACACCTGCCAGACACACACAAAGAACATGGCAGTCATTGCAGGAATCCCCTCTGATTTCTTGGTGCAAGCTGGGGCACTGCTGGACCTCTACAGGATGCCACAGGTACGGGCACCCGGGGAGTGGACCTTTTCTTCCTCAGTTTGGTTCTCCCGCCACTTAAGTGGAAGAGAAAAGGGACATAGGTATTGCCCATTGCTTGTCAATGAGGTGGAACAATTATTCTGAGTTGAAACCTGGGGCAGGAACAAATCTGCCAGAGACTGCTGTTGCTTCCCAGCCAAGCCAAAGCGAGTTCTAGAAATTCTGTTCCTCAGAACCTCTCAAACCTGCAAACTAGCATTCTGGAATAGGCCGAATGGCATGTACACGTGAATGGAAGAATTCATTCCATGGTCTCTTCATTAAGTTATTTATTTCATCTTTCACTTAAAATAGCAATATCCAACCATGTGCTGCGATGTATGGGCATTGCCTTCGTTACTTAGTGCTGTGGTAACAAATACCACCAAAGGGTGGTTTTCAAAAATAGATTTTTATTTCTCACATTAGAGGCTAGAATCGGAATTCAGAGCCCTGAATCTAGAGTGAGGATATTGCTCTGTCAACTTTGGGGGAGGTGGGTAAATACTTGTCTCTCCAGTTTTTGCTCCTTGATTCCTTGGCTATCATCACATGGGATCATTTCCCCACATTTGTCTTTGTGCATCTCTGTCTGTGCTGGTCTTTACAACACTGAGAAGTGCCAGGCTTAGGACAGGGCCTACAGATTTGGACTAATTAACATGACAGACATCCTGATTTCTAAAAACCAATTGGGTCCACTGGTGTAAGGGTCAGAACACCGACACATATTATGAGAACACAATATTTCTCCTTAGCACACTTTAAATGCTTCAGATATACTAACACATGCAGTTGCCATCAGAAAATGGGAAGTTATGATGATTAGGTTACCTCTTAGAATGTGAAACAATGATGAACAGCACTTATTTAACTTCTCTGAGGTCATTCAGCTATAAACAATAGAGTCAGAATTTAAATCCAGTAAACTAAATCTGAATATTATATCATATCCACAGGGTTCCAGTCAGCAATGTAAGGTGGGCTATAGGAGCCCTGTCCGTGCAAACTGATAAGGGCTTTGTCAGTCTGGATACTTTAGAGAAGCAAATCCACAGAAACTCATGTATTAGAGAGAGTTTTATATAAAGGTTAAGTGCACATCAAGAAAACATCCCATCCCAGTGCTACCCAAGCCCACAAGTGCAACATTAACCAATATGTCCAACACCAATCCACAAAGTCTTCCTCATCTTACAAAACAGAAGCAATGATGCCCACTGCAGGAGGAAAGCCAAGTCAGTGAATGTGTAAATCTCTCAGCGCTGGCAGGGATCTTTGCACAGGTGCTCCAGCAACCAGATCTGCAGTGGGGTAAGCCCACGTGGATTCTCCTCAAGGATGTTTTGCAGGAAGTGGGCCTTGCAAACTGAAGCAGGGAACTGACTAAGGCAACTGCACCCTGGTCTGACCATCAGAAAGCAAGAGACCCGAGAAATCGAATGGTGATGCTAACCGAGTCATTTATCCCTCTGCACTTTAATTAACCTCACATGTGTTTATCAGCAAGGTTGGGAGAATAAACTAACTACCTCAAGGGCCAAGCTGCTGAGATGTCAGCAGTTTCAACTCACCAGCGTCTCCATAGGAGAAAGATGTTCTGATCTGTTCCCATAAAGATCCCGCCTAGAAATCTCTTTGGTCAGTCCTACTCTAGGTTACTACTGTGAGTCTAAATTCACTTCCCCATTCACACACCACTTGTGGAGTCCCCGACAATCTGCTTGAAAATTCAGAGGCGCATAGCTCTGCTTTGTACACATGGAATCACTAGGGGTCAACATTACGTTTCACTACAGTTCTGTTTATAACTTTGTTTCCGAGAACTCACATGGAATATTTCTCTCTTTTGATTCAGATCTCCTATAGCACTTTTGATCCTTTGTTGAAAACTAAGGACCACTTTTCCTCTCTCTATCAAATTTCCCTCAATGACAGTTGTCTGCCCTCAGGCCTGGTCTCCTTATTGATCCATTTTGGATGGACATGGGTTGGTATCTTAGTGCCAGATGATCCAATAGGTGAACAGTTCATTTGGTTTCTTCGAAAAGAGATGGCCCTCAAAGGTGTCTGTGTGGCACTTATAGAAAAAATTCCTGTGACCAAGATAATATACAGCCTAAGAGATGCGACCTACCTCCCCAGAGTCCTCGAATCATCTGCAAATGCATTCATCATTTATGGTGAGATCAATATATTACTAACTATGGCTGCTATTCAGGACTATAACTGTATAACCCACAAGATATGGATCATTACAACCCGGTGGGATTTTTCTTTGACATTACTTTCAGATTTATTAGATATTTTCCATGGGAGTCTTTTCTTTGCACACCAGAACACTGAGATTCCTGGTTTCAAACACTTTCTCAGGACAGTGACTCCTTCCAAGTACCCAGAAGACCTTTACCTTACCAAAGTCTGGCTCTCCGCTTTTAACTGCTCACTTGCAGGAACTGTCTGTGGGGAAATATATGAGTGCCCACCCAATGCCTCCTTGGAGTCAGTGACTGTGGACAGAAGAGATGCGACCATAATGAAATCCATCAATGATCTCTATAATGCTGTCCACCTGGTGGCCCATGCACTCCATGACATGATTGTAATGGGCGAGGAAACTACATACCGGATGGAAACAGAATACCCTGTGCTTCTCCCTTGGCAGGTAAAACTTACTGAGATAGTTTATTGTGATTCATCTTAAGGGCTTGTTAGCATCTGAGAATTAATTTATTGTGTTAAAATTTTATGATTCCACCTTGGTGGCATAGTGGTTACTGTTAGGCTGGGAACCACATGGTCAGCAGTTTGAAACCACCAGCATGATAAGGACTGAACTTTCTCTCATGTAAACTGTACAGTTGTTATGATTTAGCATTGACTCGATGGCAGTGAGTTTAATTTTGGTAATGTAATGTAGTCTTCAAGATTAGGGATGTTTAATATTCCCTAATTTCAAATCATACTAAAGAGGTAAGGAAATGAAAGCATGGGTGGTTCATAGATATATTTTCAAACTCACTACCATCAAGTTAATGCTGACTCAAGTGACTCTGTGGGTTCATGAACTGTAATTGTTTTTGGATGTAGAAAGCCCAGTTTTTCTCCCTCAGAGCTTCTGGTTGTTTGAACTGGTGATAATGTGAATAGCAGCCTGAGGCTTAACCATGGACCATAATAGACATATACACCAATGGAATTAAAACTCCAGAAAGAAATCCATGCATCTACGGTTAACTGTTTATTGACGAGGAATATTTATCTCTTCTGCATTTGATGAATCTCTTCAGGAGCCCTAAAAAAAACAATGGTTGGGGTTGATGCTCTTGATTCCCAATAGAGTCACCAGAAGTGAAATTTTCTGGAAAGTATAGACATTACTCGTGAGGCACAGGTAGCACAAATTATTTTATTTGCTCTAGTCTGCTAGCCTTAATGTTGGTGATGCCAATTTACTCAGCCTCACTATGGAAAACAACGACAACAACCACAGCAACAACAAAAAATCCAAGTGGTCTGGCAAGTATGAACAAGACAACCAGATGTAGCAGTTCCATTCACTTACCACACAGTGTTGTTGTAAGTCACAATTGCCCGATTGTTATGGGTTGAAGTTTTTATTTATCTGCGGTAGGGTAGAGTGCTCTTCCTTGAAAACGCAGTATAGTCGGTGAACATCCTGAAATAATACAGGTTCAGAAACAGACATAGGCACACGTATGAGGAAAACCTGTGTAACTGCTTGGCAACTAAATTTATCTTTAGTTCACATCTGACTTTTTTGTCTCTAATGTCCATGTTCATCTCCTTTCTTAATGATTTCTCTTCTTTAGCTCCACCCATTCTTAAAAAATGCTCAACTGATAAACAGTGCTGGAGAACATGTCTCCCTGAATGAGAACAGAAACTGTGTGTCACGATATGAGATTATGAACTTTCTGAATTTTCCTGGTGGTCTTCACCTACCCGTGAAAGTCGGAGAGTTCATCCCCCAGGATCCACGTGGACAAGGTTTGATGATCCAGGAGGAGCTGATAGAATGGCCTGTAGGATTCACAGAGGTTTGGATGAATTCTTCATTTATATCCCAAAGCAGAGCAAGACATGAGAATAACTCTGTGGTCACATGACTCTTTTTAAAATCTATATTAATTAATAGGTTTGCACCCAGCAGGGTCAAAGTTTGCAGGGCACCTCAAAAATAAGTTTGTATATATTATAATGCTGGTGGTGGTGCAACAGTTAATATCTTGGATGCTAGCTGAAAGGGTGGTGATAGGAACCTACATTGGCTATAACAGAGGAAGCCCTGTTGATGTGCTTGCTTAAAGAATAGAGAATTGGATCCTGATGGGGCTGTTCTACTGTGTGTTATAGGAGTAGTGTCACTATGGTTCATGACCATTCATGCCCTTATGCGTCAGGATCTTTAAATAAAAACCAAAAAAATATGCACTATGATCACATTCTAAGTTAATATGATTAATTCAAACAAGACTACTGAACTGTTGTCATTGATTTCCTTCTTGCAGACGCCTCACTCTTGGTGTAGCAATAGCTGTGACCCAGGATTCATGAAAATCACTCAGATGGGGAAGCCCATTTGCTGTTTTGAGTGTATTTCATGTCCAGAGGGAGAAATATCTAATAGAACAGGTAGGATTTGACAAAATACAAATGTCAGCTCCTCTCACTTCTACCCAGCCTCCTGGAGTACCTGGGGCTGGGAGGTGGGCAAAGAGGTAAACACAAAAATACATTCTGACTTTTCCCAAAAGCTAGCTCAGAAGACAGATTTGCCTATCTATATCTGTGCTGGAAAACAGCCCCCAACAATTAAGCATGGTTTCACTAAGTGCAATTTTTCGGTTGAGATATATAAATATTATAATAAAATCATAGAGAAGGAGAGAGATTGGAGAGAGAGTAAAATGAAGAAGTCAGACACATTTCATGGTAGCATGCTCACCTCCTGGATGACCATGATCTGAACAGCCAGGTAAGCGCAGAGCATGTGCCAAGAGGGCAGGGGAGAGAGACCAGGAGAGAGCCTGAACCAAAGCTTTCTTGCTAACCAAGGCTTGTATATCTTTGGGATGTGCAAGCCTCCCAATTACAGGTAAAGTCATACATCACAGGAAGGGGCTGTATAATAGGCAATACAAGCAATAGGAGTGGGATATACCATGGGCATGATAAGTAAAAGGAAGGGGATGATCTCCCAAGGGACAAAAGATAGGAAAGGGTGGAACTAGAGGTATACATGTAACAACAAGGGCGAGCCCTTGATTCATGATGGCAGCCTAAACTTGGTCACCCTTGAGGGGGCTTGACGTCCCTGGGCTCTCCTTTAGGGCAAAAAATTACTACTATCCTTATCAGAAGGGAGTGGGCCCTACTTATTGTGGGATAAACATTGTTGTCTGCTTACTCTGGATGGCTGATAGCCCTTAGGGAGAATAATCCCTGACCTAATTCTGTTGACCTCCATGTGTATAGTCATTGACCATGTGTAGTAAGCAGCTAAGTTTGGCATATATTTGGGGGTGGGGCAACTTGGGAGAAATCTTTCCCTTTCCCACATATGCCCACGAGATCCAAGTTACAGAAAACCACCTGGAGGCCAGTATTGTTCTGCCCTCAAGGTGCATCATGAGTGAGGTCCACTCAACGGTCACTAAGAAGGACTATCTTTAAATGTCACATAATTCTTCATGGATACATGAAATATGTTTTATTCAAAGAAATAGTGAGTGGCCAGATAAAGTGGTGATGAATATTTTTTAAAAAGCACAATTCCTTCCACCAAACACATTCTAAGCTTTGAAACATGTCATTCCATTTTTTTAAAAACTCCATGTCACGTTTCTCACCAGATAGTGATACATGTACGGAGTGCCCTCAAAGTCAGTATCCCAACATGGAAAGGAACCGCTGTCTGCCCAAAATTGTGAGCTTCCTTGCTTATGGAGATCCCTTGGGGATGGCTCTGGCCTGTACAGCTCTGGGCTTCTCTGTCATCACTGCAGGGGTCTTGTGGGTCTTTGTGAAGCATCGAGACTCCCCCATAGTCAAGGCCAACAACCGGGCCCTCAGCTATGTCCTGCTCCTCTCCCTCCTCCTCTGCTTCCTCTGCTCCTTACTCTTCATTGGCCGCCCCAACACAGCCACCTGCATCCTCCGGCAAATCACCTTTGGAGTCGTGTTCACTGTGGCTGTTTCCACAGTTTTGGCCAAAACCCTGACTGTGATCCTGGCATTCAAGGCCTTGACACCTGGAAGAACCATGAGGTGGTTGCTGCTGTCTGGGGCTTCTAATGCTGTGGTTCCCATCTGCTCTTCGATCCAACTGATTATCTGTGGCATCTGGCTGGGAACCTCTCCCCCTTTTGTGGACATAGACACACACTCAGAGCCCAGAAACATCATCATTGTGTGCAACAAGGGTTCAGCCACTGCTTTCTACTGTCTGCTGGGATTCCTGGGCTTCTTGGCCCTGGGGACATTTTTCCTGGCTTACCAGGCCAGGAACCTGCCTGACACCTTCAATGAGGCCAAGTTCCTGACCTTCAGCATGCTGGTGTTCTGCAGTGTCTGGGTGACCTTCCTCCCTGTCTACCACAGCACCCAGGGGAAGGTCATGGTGGCTGTGGAGGTCTTCTCCATCTTAGCTTCCAGTGTGGGGCTTCTAGGCTGCATCTTTGCCCAAAAGTGCTATGTTATCTTCCTACATCCAGATAGGAACACAACAAAAGTGTTAAGAAATAAAGTGTGATTTGAGGAAAAATGACCAAATATTACTTTTTTGTGTCTAGTTCCTATGCAGTTGGTTCCTATTCATAACGACACTTGGTACAGTAGAACAGAACACTGCTCTGTCCTGCACCATCCTCACCACTGTAGCAGCCAGAGTTCATCTCATTCTGGGACGCCCTCTCTGTTGCAGACCTTTTGTGTTACAGAGCATGTACTCCTTTGCTAGAGACTGGTACTTCTGATTCACTAGTCCAAAGCACACGAGATAAAGGCTTCCCATCCTCATTTCTAAAGACCATTCTGACTGTACTTATTTGAAATAATTTTCTCTTTTTATGGCTGCCCTTTTTTTATTTGCTATTTTTCACCAACACCACAATTCACATTTATCCATTATTTTATCTTCTTTTTTATTCGTTTTCCAGTTTTACATGCATATGGGTTGATTTGAAAATAACATGGCTCTGATCACATGTACCTTAGTCCTCAGAATGAACTTTTTTCTCTTCACATTTTAAGGAGATATTTTGGCAAATGTACTCTGTCCCACAGTGTTGCTATGGGTCTTAATTCACAGGATGGCAGAGCACTTTATTTATTTTTATTTTCAAATTTTCCCCAAACAAAATGTCTGTTTGTTGCTTTTACTTTTTCTGGAAATGAACCTGCTTATCACAAAAGACTCCAAGTCCATTTCAGTTTTCCTTTATTTTTTCCCCACTCAGACTATTATTGCAGTTTGAGGGATCAGGAATCTGGGGGGGGGCGGGGTTACAAATTAATTAATTATGTTTTGTTTTTTAAAGAGCACGCTCTATGTATTTACACAGCTTATCTCAAGAAATGAAATCAATAGTAATACCCTGATAGCCTTCTATTCATTGTCTTCTTTCACCCTTTCCCCTCCTGCCATCCTCCCTTTGTCTTCGTGTCCTATCCCTCCTGCTTTTCTTGCCCCTTTTCCCTGGCCATCTCATAGCCATCCAAGAAATGTCTTTTCTTGTGTAAGCAACATTTCTTTGCTTTTCCTCATAATACTGATGTGATCAGATATTTACCTGTGTACGATTGTTCAAGTTAGCTCAGTATCATGTTCTCTAGCTTTGTCCTTGTCTGACAGCATATAAGAGAGTTTTCCATTTGTTTGTTTTATTAAGCATAATATTCAGTTGTATGGATTTGACCCAGTTTGTTCATTCTATCCTCTATAAGAGGGATTTTTGTTTATTTTGAGACTTTGACATTATAGAAAGTGCTGCAATAAACATAGACATGGATACGCCTGTTCACGTTGTATTCTTTGTTTCTTTAAGTTGTATACCCAGTAGAGAGATTGCTGGGTCATAAGATCTTTGTATTTGCATTTGTTTAAAGAGGTGCCGTACTGATTTCCTTAATGGTGGTACAATGGTACAGTCCTACCAGCAATGTGATCGTCTTTTGATCTCTCCACATTCTCTCCAGCATTTATGATTCCTTCTTTCATTCATTGACTTTTGATACAAGTGTGCTTTCAATTTGTATTTCTCTTATTGCTGAAGAATGTGCATGTTTCTTCATAGGGTTGTTCGCCACCTGGATGTCAAATTTGTTAAATTGTTTATTCATGTCATGTGTTCATTTTTAACTGTCTTATTTATATTTTTGTTGTGAAGGTGTGGTCGATTTTGGAGATTATCGCTTTATCTGATGTAATATCACTGAGTATTTTTTCCCAATCTAGGGGTTATTTGATGATTGTTCTCATGAAATTATTTGATGTGCATACATCATGTGTTTTAAGTAGCTCCCAGGTTTTCATTTTCAATTTCCCTGTATTATGATTTTTGGAGTTGATCGTTCTATTGTTGGGTTCTGAAGTTATGGCCTTGTGGTCTGACATGATGGTTTGTAGTATATCAATGCTTTTTAAATTTTTGGATGCTTCTTTTGTGATCTAAAATATGATCTGTTGTAGAATAGCTACCATAAATGCTAGAGAAGAAAATGAATGAAATTGTTGTTGGTGAGGTGTTCCATATATATCTGAGATCAAGAGGTTGGTTTATTCTGTACCTTTGTTGGTTTTCTTTAGAGTTGATCAATCTTTAGTTGAAACTAATGTATTCAACTTTTCCAGTATTGTATCATTTGATCTATGTTTTCTCTTCATTTCTGGGAGAATTTGATTGATATGTTTTGATGTTTTTACATTTCGTGCATTTATATTAATGAAAGTTATGGTTTCTTGATCAATTCAAGCTTTCCTAATTATATAGTGACCTTCTTTGTCATTTATTATATTATTAATCTAGATGTTTATTTTGTCTCAGATTAATATTGCTACTACATCTTTCTTGGTATTACTGATAGCTTGGTATATTTTTCCCATCCTCTGATTTTGAGTCTATGTTTATCTTTATTTCTAAGGCATGTTTCTGGTAAGTGGTATATGAAAGCCTCTGTTTTTTTTTAATCCATTCTATTAGTCTTTGCCTTTTACTGATGATATTGGCCCACATATATTCAGAGTTTTTATGGATAAATATTATTTTGTTAGTGTCATTTTTATATGCTTTTTATTCAGTTATGGGGTTCAGCTTTCATGGTTACTTTTTGGGCTTTGTGCCTTTTGTTTCTTTATTGTCTTGTGGATACTCTACTCTTGTTATCTTATTGTTTGTCTTGTTTATATGGCTTTCATCTCATTTGTATTGTTGAAGTTTTAAATTTTTCTTTGAAAATTATTTGTTTGATGTAGTTTTCCTTTCAATTTCAAAGCAGTTTCTTCATATTGTGAATGGTTCAAAATCTTCTCCGTTTGACGATTTATTGTCTGTTCTATTTCCTCTGCTACTGTTTGTTTACTTCTCTATTTATATCTCTATTGCAGAATGTTGCCTATGATTACTTGATTGGATTTTAACTCCAGTTCACTTTTAGATTGCTCATGTAGAATATTTTTCTGAAACACTTCCATTTCTCATGTATTTATATGTTGCTCTCTATTGTTGTTACAGATTAATCTGCGCATGTAATTCCTTTAAATATATTTTTAAAGGTGATCTTGTTTTCATAAAGTTCTTTAGTTTTTCCTTTTCTGTAAATACTTTTATTTCTCTGTCATGATTTTGTGATAAATATAGAATTCCTCGTTGGTAATTTTTTTCAAAATTTTGCAAATATCATTCCTTTGCAATATTGCCTGAATGATCTCAGTGGGAAAATTCCGCACATATCCTGATAGCATGGCCTTTCTATGTCACTGTCTTTATTTTGTTGGGGTGCTCTCAGGATTGTTTCCTTTTCTTTAACATTGGAAAGTCTGATTATTATATGTCAACATGATTTCCTTTCAGGGCCAATTCTGTTAGGAGATCTATTGACTTTCTGCTTAGCCATTTCATG
>NW_022111359.1:7603512-7604764 GCF_000313985.2 Echinops telfairi | reverse complement strand
TTGCCCTTGGTCACTCCCTACCAGTCCTCCCATCCCCTCCCTACCATTGGTTTTGAACCATTTGTTGTTCCCTTGTCTCTAGGTTGGCCAACTCACCTCCCTTCCCCTACCTCCCATACTCCCATGTCCCTCCAGGGCCATCGGTCCCTTTATTTTCTTCTCATATATATATATTTTTTGTCCAACCTCTCTTATCTAGGTGGGTGTGCAGACATACTGTTATGATGTTACGGAAGTGCTAATTCCTTAGTAGCTCAGTATTTATTATTTTTCTTTCTCTTCTGGGACATTTATCAGGAGTATATTTTTCCTTTTGATAGTGTCCCATAGCATCTTAGGTTATGATCTATCTTTGTCATTTTCATAATTTGCATCTTGCATTTTGTTCTTGAGCGATTTATAGTTCACATCACCGATTCTTTTTTCCAATATTTATATCCTGCTGTTTTGTTCTTCACAATGTTGTTGAGTTATACTATTTTAGCAATTGCATTTTGTACTTGTGTTAGAAAGTACAGTTTTGTTGCTAACATTTCATTCATTTTATCAGAATGTTCCTTTAAGGCATTCCTGAGTTGCTGAACTATGGCTTTTGTTTCTTTTTTCTTTCACTCTATTTTTCCTCCATTCACTTAAAGTAACTGGAGATCAAACCTGTCATCTACCTTTTGGGAAGCTCTGGAGTCCTTTTCTCCTTCAGCAGCTCCTCCAGGCCCACAGCTCTGTGTGGTGTAGAAATTTGTGCTGTTTTCTCTTTTTTTCTCCAGTGTGCAGAGATGGACTGCTGCTTCCAAGACACGGTGCTATTGTTTGTTCATTTGATTTATATGTTTGATAATTAATGCAGAGTTAGCCCACACACCTGTTGCAGAACCTTGGCAATCAAGGATGGCATGGAATTCTGTGCTAGTCTAGGCACAGCAGGGGTGAAACTTAGCAAGCAACACAACATGGGTTCCAACACAGGCATATTTTTGAGGTGATCCCCAAGTCTCCACTGGGTCTCTGACAATGATTGATGAAATCAGCATTTTGAGGGTGAGAAGCAACTAGTTTAAATAGTATTCATCAAAACTATTTCCTGCAGGATGTTGGCGCTGGGTCTCTCTATCCTCCCTTATTGCTACTCACACCATTGGTCCTGAAGAGATCATCCATCCTGGATTCCCTGTGTTTCCAGTTCATGTCTGCACTGATGTACATCCTCTGGTCTAGCCAGACTTGCAAGGTAGAAATTGGGATCATGATAGTG
>NW_022111359.1:7600399-7601465 GCF_000313985.2 Echinops telfairi | reverse complement strand
AGGAAAGAGCTAGGAGGAAAAGGGCATTTATAGAGGTCTAGATAAAGACAGGTACATATGTACCAGCGTTTTTTAACTGCTCTTCTGTTCATGGGAATTTAGGCTATTTCCTGGTTCTTCCTCTTGTGAACTGTACAGCGAAGAACGTAGGGGAGAAAATGTTGGTTTGGGATCTGTTTTTAATTTCGTTTGTGTATCTAACCAGCAATGGTATCATTCGGTGGAATCTCATTATTGTTTTTACTTGCATTTCCCAGATGGCTAATGACTGGGAGTATTTCCTCATGTGTTTCCTGGCTATTTGAGTATCATTTGTTGGGAATCCTCTGTTCAGGTCTTTTGCCCACCTTCTCAGAGGGTATTAGTTTTTTCTTCTTTAAGCTTGTAAAATTCTGTAGATTTTAGTAATTAGAACTTTGTCTGTTATGTCGTTTCTAAACATCTTTTCCAATTCTGTGGGCTCTCTTTTTACTCTTTTAAGGAAGTCTTTCAATGTATACAATTGTTTCACTTTTAATATGTCCCATTCATTTATTTTATCTTCCACGGGGTGTGTTAGCTTTTTAAATTTCTGATCATCTGTGCATTCACTGAACTAGGGCACATCGCTGTGTCCCACTTTTCTCATGATGATCCTGATAGCTTTGGGTTTTACATTTAGAACTTTGGTTTACCTTGTGTTTGTTTTTGTGCATGGAGTGAGATATGGGTCTTGTTTAATTCTTCTGCAAGGGGATATCCTGTTTTTCCAGCACCATTTATTGAGGAGGACATCTATTTCCCATTTAATATAATTTGGGCCTTGTCTCTGGCAGGATGTCTTGTTTCTGCGATTTCTGTCCTGATTATGTGTCATTATACCAGTACCAGGCTGTTTTGACAACTGTGGCTCTATAGTAGGTTTTGAGGTCAGGTAGTGCAAGACCACCAATTTTCTTCTTATTCTTGAGGAATTTTTGCCTTTAAGGCCCCAGACACTATACTTTTTGATTGCTGGGCACCATCAGCTTTCTTCGCCACATTTGCTTCTGCACCCATTTGTCTTCAGTGATCCGTTCGACACCTC
>NW_022111359.1:7597876-7599476 GCF_000313985.2 Echinops telfairi | reverse complement strand
GCTTGGTGTTAGCAGCCAAAGGTGTCACTCAAAAGGAAATTATGCCAGAAATGGAAAAGAAAGAGAGCTAAAATAATGGGGATTAAGGGGGGCGGACATCATGGTTGGTGAAGTGGGGGGGGTGTCCAATGATAATGAGGGAAATCCTCTGTGAGGCAGGTGGAGAGAGTAGCTGCAACAATGGGCACAAACCCACCAACAACCGTGAAGGTGGGCTTGTCAGAGCAGCCTATCGTTCTGCTGCACACTAGCTTCCCATGGGTCAGAGCAGACTCCATGGCACCCAGCAATCCTACACAGGAGAGAGGGCTATGTGTCATAGGTCAGGGGAGAACCTCTCTTTAGTGTTCGTGTTTCCTATCACATGCACACAGAGTTACTCATCAAATGTCACATTTTGCTTGGGTCTGGTTACAAAAAATGCCCAGGATTCTGTCATTTCGCAAGATCTTGATGGGGGAAATTCCCTGAGCACCAAATCCCTATTCCTGTAGACCCTGGGCTACATGTGATTCATTCACCTCTGCTGCTCTCCCTGGTTTCCTGAAGTGGAAGAAGCCAGAGCAGAATTAGAAAGAACAGAGAGAGCATTTCAGTCTGAGACAGAGCCCCCATCACAGTGATAACGGAGAAGAGCTGGAGGAAGGAGAAGCCAGCCTTCTGCAGGGAAAAGCTCTGTCCATGCAGGGCAGCGATGAGGCTGCTTTCTGGCCCTCTGCCCCTAGAACAGGATTACAAATTGCGCAGCAGGAGGGCAGTTCTGGAAGAAGGGAAGAGTTCCAGATCTAGATTGGTCTGCCCCCACGCCACTGTGCACCACGGGGCCTCTGGTCTGCTCTTTCTATCATCCTCTCTGTCCGGCCCCAACTGGTTCCTTCTGTGAGGAAGAACTCCTGGGACCATCCTGGACCCAGAGCTCCACACCTGAGAGTGTGACTAGCTAAAAATATGGTGAAAAAAAGCTTGCAAAAACAAGTTCAACTTAATTAATCAAGACAGTCACCTGGAGGCGACTGTGCTCTGGGATCAAACAAAGCTATGGAATCAAACAACCAAGAGCAACTTTGAGGATTAGCAGATGGGAAACATGGGGACAGTGAGGTCATGTGTCTGAGGAGGATCTTATGGGGAAGCAGGCTTGAATGTTGGCACATCTCCAATAGCTTCCATCAAAGCCAACTAGGTATATGTGGAGAAACCATTGGATTAATGTATTTTTTCTATGTATGTTCTCCAAAACAACAAATAACATATTTTTATGAAAGACCTATTTGGACAGCTTCTTCCTCTCCTGCCTACGGGGATTGAAATGGGGATCAGAGAAGAGTGAGGCTCTGGGAAATGCAACATGCTGATTCCAGCTCCTGCAACCCTGTGTCAAACTGAATTTCTTGCAAGCAAAGCATTCTGGCATTAGAAGAGCCAATGTGGAAATCAGTAAAAATGTCTCCTCAGGATTCCTTGTGGTGCCAAAAATCAGGACCCTGCTGAAACCTAACAAACAGCTGGTCTTGAATTAGGTGGTCCAGAAGAGCACTATTTACCCTGCCCCCAGTCCCTCTTTCAGCTTTATGGATCATTTTCTGCAGAATTGATCTTC
>NW_022111359.1:7595470-7596778 GCF_000313985.2 Echinops telfairi | reverse complement strand
TGTCCAGTGCCATATACCACATCTCCCAGTAGAAGGACCTAAAATTCTGTGACCTGGGGACCATGATCCTCTTTTTTCCAGCTGCTCCTCCACTTTCCACTTGACTGAGTGGTGGTCTCTCTCTCTCTCTCTCTCTCTGGACTGAGGCTGCCATGTGTGGTGTGCCATGAGGCTTCCTGTGTTCAGTTTACTGTTACACCTGAAACTTCTTCTATGCTTTATAAAATCCACTTGGATCACAAACCAGGCTTTGGCATGAATTTCTTTCTTGTGCAAAGCCAAGGACTGAAGCATATATCACCTGAGGAATCTAATAGGTCTAGTGGATCCAGAGGCAGTGGAATCATCTCAAAGCTGGCTTGGCTCTCCATGTATCGCCCCTCTCTCTCTGAGTGTCTCAACAGCAGGAAAAGGAAGGCAGAGAGACTTCAGTGGTCTCATCTTCAGTGAGCTATTTTTCACTGTCGCACCTCTAAATGTGGTCATCAAGCTGTGACCTGATGGATAGGCTAGACTCCACCCCTTTCCTCAAGTTGATAGGAGATTATGTAGCTGCCACACCATCTGATTCCAAATATCAAAGCTATTAGAATCCCTATGTCACACACACATTCAGTACATGTGTCTTCAGATAAGTATTAAAAAGAAGCAAAAGTGATAAAGTTGATTTCTGTGACCAAAAGTCATATAGTAAACATCAGAAGCAATCATTCTCCTTCTGAGACCAAACCCGAACTCAACTCTGAGAAGTGGAGTTTGTCCAGGCATAGCTCCACGGAGGCAACATGATAATGGGCACTGGCAGGTCTTGTACATCCCCAATCCCCCCTGCTCTCTGGCAGGGAGCCTCAAGATCCAGCTGCACTTTGTAATTCTTGTCTCCCACAAATATCCTAACCCAATGCTTATGTCTAGAAGGACAGCTCTCCAACCAACATGAACAACAAATCAAAACACATTCTTCTCCAATGCACATGACTCATAATAAAGAAAATATAACACATGCTGTGTCACAAGACAAGCATGAGAAAATTCAAACACATAAAGGTCATTCAGACCACCTTCTCTGACCACAGCACCATAAATATTAATTTAACAGTAGAAAGAAAAAGAACAACAAAATCGAACAAACGTGGAGTCTTAATATCACACTTCTCAAACACCAGTAGGTATTAGCACAGATTAGGGAGGAAATTAGGAAGTTCCCAGAAACCTATGAGAAGGACAACACAACATACCAACAACTGTGGGACACAGAATAGACAGTTCTCAGAGATCACTTATTTGCAATTAATGCACACATGAAAA
>NW_022111359.1:7594389-7595341 GCF_000313985.2 Echinops telfairi | reverse complement strand
GGGACCAGACAGAGGGAGTGAGAGAAAGAGCAGGACACAGCACCTGGGGTCACAGAGGCACTGAGGGCAGAGAAATATATATCTGGAGCTCTTTATGTTCAGCCCTGTCCTGCTGAGCAACTGCCAGTCTTGTTTCCTTGGTTGAGGGAGAGAGCAATCTCATCAGTGTCCTGCACTGCTACAGCTTTTCCCTGTAGAAGGCGGACTTGTCCGGACTCCAGATCTTCTCCCCGTTCACCAGGGACTCAGGGCTCTGCCTCAGGCTGGTGAGTTGTGACTGGGATGCTCTCTCTGCTCTTTCTGCTTCTGCTCTGCCAGCTTCCTCCTCAGGAACCCACCATGAGCTTCAAAGACTGCCTCGAATACACGCAGCCCAGTGTCTGCAGGGATGGGGATCTGGTAATTGGCGGCTTTTTCCCTCTCTACACCCTAATACACAACTCAGAAGGACAGCAGAAATTGTTTGTGACCAGTCCAAGACAAAATGTGACATTACACGTGTAAGTCTCTGGGTCTGTGAGTGAATGGGGTCATGAAAGCTACATAGAAATTCTCCCCGAGTTTTGATTCATAAGTTCTTCCTTTCCTTGCTTGGATGACCTTGAGTCTACTCTGGCTTCAGGTGACCTTATGAGCAGCAGAATGAAATGTGGGGGGACCTGCACCACATTCTTGGTCCAGAGGTGGTTTCTACCCTTTGCTGCAACCACTGTCTCCACCTGTCTCCAGGAGGATGGCCCTCATTTTCATGGTTGCCCCACTTCACCAAACCTGATCGTCTCTTTTTATTCTAGTCACCATTTTGAGTCTTTCCCCCCCTTTTCCTTTCTTGCTTATTTTTCTTCAGAGTAGAAAATATGATCCTGCCTGTACAAATCCCATACTTGCTGCTGTTGAAACAATTCTGACTTCTGGAAGCTCCGTGTGTTACGGAGTAACACCGACTCCTTGG
>NW_022111359.1:7584178-7585338 GCF_000313985.2 Echinops telfairi | reverse complement strand
TTTTCTGGAAATGAACCGGTTTGCCATGAAAGACTCCAAGTCCATTTGTTTTCCTCTTCTTTTTATTTTATATTTTCCCACTCAGACTGTTTTTGTAGTTTAAGGGATCAGGAATTTGGTGGGGGGTTTAACTAATTAATTAATTCTGTTTTGTTTTTTACAAGAGCACACGTTATGTATTTACACAGCCCATCTCAAGAAATGAAATCAACAGTAATACCCTGTTAGTCCTATATCTTTACTTCTTTCCCCCTCTCCTCTCCCACCATCCTCCCTTCTTCCTCGATATCCTATCCCTCCCCTCTTCCTGCTTTTTCTTGCCCCTTGTCCCTGGTCATCTCATAGCCATCCAAGCCTTGTCTTTCCTTATGTAAGCCACATTTCTTCATTTTTCCTTATAATGATGGCGTTACTAGATATATGTCTGTGCAAGACTGTCCAAGTTAGCTCTGCATAATGTGCTCTAGCTTTGTCCTGTCTCACAGCATATAAGAGAGTTTTCAATTTGTTTGTTTTTTTAAGCATCGTCTTCAGGTGCACGAATGTGACCCAGTTTGTTCATCCTTTTCTCAATAATAGGGATTGTTGGTGGTTTTGAGATTTTGACATTATGGAAACTGCTGCAATAAACATAGATGTACACATGCCCGATTAGATTGTATTCTTTATTTTTTTTAAGGTATATACCCAGTAGAGAGATTGCTGGGTCATAAGATATTTGTGTTTGCATTGGTTTAAAGAAGTGTCATACTGATTTCCTTAATGGTGGTAGAGTTCTACAGTCCTACCAGCAATGTGATCGCATTTTGATCTCTCCACGTCCTCTCCAGCACTTATTATTCCTTCTTTCATTGCCTTTTGCTAAAAGTGTGCTTTTAATTTGTATTTCTCTTATTGGTAAGGAATGTGAATGTTTCATCATGTGGTTGTTGGCCACTGTGTTAGTCAGGGTTCTTTAAACAGACAAAACCAGATTGCTAATAACTATATATATATTAATATAGAAAGATATATAACACAAGAAATAGTTAAATTATAAAGCAGTTATACAGATACATAGATATACAGTGAACCCTCGTTTATCGTGATTAATCGGTTCTAGACCCTTACCGTGATAAATGAAATTCCGCGAAGTAGGATTCCTTATTTGTAAATCAAAT
>NW_022111359.1:7557045-7559416 GCF_000313985.2 Echinops telfairi | reverse complement strand
ATTAGATATTTACTTTCATAACTCGGACAAGTTTGCTAAGCTTAATGTTCTCCGTCTTTGTCCAAGTCTTACAGTGTATAAGAGAGTCACCATGGTGGGTTTTGGGTGTTTTTGTTTGTTTTTTAAGCATAATATTTCATTGTATGTACGTAACAGAATTTGTTTCATTGTATGTACGTTACAGAATCCATTCCTTTATAACAGGGAGTTGGGGTTGTTTTGACGCTTTGATATATGGAAACGGCTGCAATAAACATAGATGTGCTTATGCTTGTTAATTTTGTATTCTTTATTTCTTTAAGGTATACACTTAGTAGGGAGATGGCTTGATCCTATTGGGCATTTCTATCCTGTCCTTTAGGGCCACTATGAACTGGCATACACTCAATGGCAGTGAGTTCATTTTTTGTTTGGTGAATATATTGGACAGGGTTCTCTAGAGAAACACAACTAGATGCTAATAATTATATATATAGAGAGAGATGACATAAGAAATAAACAATCTATAAAGCAGTACAAATGGCTCAGTGCAACTCACGCCTGTGAGATAGCTGTGAGACGCTGGCAGTCATTCAAGTCTTGTGGGCCACCAGGTAGTCCTCTGTAGAGCAATTCAGGCTATCCATCCACAGGCAGCAAACAGCAAGGCAGGTAGGTCACCAACAATCAGCCAGATGACAGGGTCCAACAGTCTCCAGCTCAAGAGATGTAAATTCCAATGCTGTGGCGAAGCAGGTCTTGAAGGAACCACAAATTACAGCGGTACAGTCCACGGGTTGGATATCCCACAGGAAGTGCAGCTTGCAAATTGAGGCACAGAACAAGCAGGGCAGTTTCACATTGGTCCGATGATCAAAGAGCAAGAGACAAGAGAGGCGAGGCTCACCCAGCCATTTATCTCTCCACCCTTCAATTAATCCCACATGTGTTCATTGGCCATGTTGGCTCAATAAACTTTAACTATCTCAGTGAAGAATATAAAATACGCAGAGTACACATCACAGACGACCAAAAGAACAAACAGCAGTCTTGGAGGAAGTACAGCCAGAATGTTTCTTAGATGTGAGGATGAAAGGACGTCAACTAATATATTTTGGACATGTTGTCAGGAGGGGCAAATCTCTGGAGAGAGACATCATGTTTCCTCAATTGGAGGGTCAGAGGAAACTAGGGCGACCCTCAGTGAGATGGATACGCACCGTGCCTGCCGCTATGGGTTCTTCACGCAGAGCAACGATTGTGATGATGGCATGGGACTGGGCAACTTTGTCTTATGCTGGGGTCTCGATGAGCTGGAATTGACTTGACAGCACTTGGTAATAACAATTCACCCAGTCAGCAGATAAATCATTTATTGGGTGCTACTCTGTGCCAGGGAATGGGAAGCCAGGCTGGAGTCACATTCTTGGGACCAGGAACTAACACACTCAGGAGAAGACATAATGGCAGATGATCTTGCTGGTGTCATTGACCTGGATCTGTTCTTACCACAGCTCTCTGGACAGGGTTTGGTAAAGAGTTGTGGAACATGAAAGGTAAAACTCCCATTCAAGAAATCATGGGAAAACATTCCAGAACATTCTGGGCATGACGAGAGTCTGCATGTCAGCACAAAGGTCCAAAGTGAAGATTTATTGGTGGCTCCCTCTGGGCACCTGTTTTCATCGAAGTTTGATCTACAGAATGTTGGGGAGCAAGAAGTGACTTTATCCCTGTAAGAGAAAAGAGAAGAAAACAAGATAGAGAGAGAGAAAAGAGATAATTCTATTAGAGTCAGTGGTCGGGCTCATGTACATGTGATTCCTGAGGTAATATCTATAGGGGGAATGGGTCTTTTACAGATACTTGTTTCTAGCTGCTGTCAAGTGCTCTGGGAGTACCAGGAACAACAGGACAAAACATCCCCTGGTTCTGTACCTTCTGGACCATAATCATGCTTGTTGGAATGTTCTCATGATCTGCTGTGGATTTAAGTGCCTTCCAACCTAGGGGAATCACCTTCCAGCACTACAATGAACAATAAGCTGCTGTGACCATAAGCTTTTCTTTGGTTAATTCTCAGGGGAGATTAGTCCCTGGAGAAGGACACCACACACCACGCTCAGTAAAGCAGAAAAAGAGCAGCGAAAAGGAGGAAGCTCTTCCACGAGATGGATTGGCTCAGTGACTGCAACAATGAGCTCAAACATAAGAACACTTCTGAGGATGGCACAGGACCCAGTCGTGTGTCCTTCTGTTGTACATACAGTAAGTATGAGTCAGTGTTGAACCAATGGCACTCAACAACAATCCTCAGGAGCCAATTGTCAAGCCTTTCTTCTTAGTTTATATTAATCTTGAAACTAGCCTTAGACCTGTTCACCATGGGTGA
>NW_022111359.1:7502388-7556527 GCF_000313985.2 Echinops telfairi | reverse complement strand
CCGATGCACAACAAAATGAAACACTGCATGGTCCTTCCCTGCTCCTCTACCTGAGCCTATTGTGACAGCCACTGCGTCAGTCCTTCTTGTTGAGAGCCATTCTCTCCTTTGCTGCCCCTCTGCTTTCCTACGCTCTCCTCCAGGGACTGGTCTCTCCTGGCAATATGTCCAAAATATGCCAGAAAAAGTCATGCCATCCGTGCCTCAAAGGAGCACTCAGGCCATACCTTCCCCAACACAGATCTGTCTGACAGGTTAGCAGTCATGATACTTTCAAGATCCTTTGCCAGCACCACAATTCAAATGCCTCATTTCTTCTTCTCTATTCTTTATTCAACGTCCAACTTTCACATGCATCTGAAGCAGTCAAAATTACCACTATTGGGGTCAGGCACAAGTAACATTCTTGCTTTTCAACACTCTAAAGAGATGTTCTACAGCAGATGTACCTAATGCAACACATCTTTTGATCTCTTGACTGGTGTTTCCATGAGCATCGATTGTGGATTTAACCAGACAAAATCCTAGACAACTTCAACCTTTTCTCCATGTATCATGATGTTTCATTATGTAACTCTTCTGCACAAGACCTCTTTAGAGTAGAGATGTTACTTTAAGGACTAAGGTGCACCTGATTCAAGCCATGGCATTCTCCATTGCCTCATATGCATTGAAAATTGTATATTGAATAAGGAAGGACAGAGAAAAATGGATGCATTTGAATTGTGGTGCTGGAGAAGAATCTTGAAAGTACCAACGACTGCTAAAGGGACAAACTGGTCTTCCTTGGAAGAAATAGAGAGCTCCTTAGAGACAGGGATGGCTGGACTTCCTCCTACATACTTTGGCCATATTGTCAGAAGAGACCATTCCCTGAAGTAGGACATCATGTTTGCTAGAGTGGCACCCAGTGTAGCTTGGACCATTGGTACTTGCTCAGATACTACCCGTTGAAATGGTTGACGGTTGGCAAATTCTTTTTGATACAGTGACTCTCTGTAGTCATTCCATCTCTTTTTGATGCTTTCTACATCATTCAATATTTGACCTAGAGAATCTTTCATATTGCAACTCAAGGCTTGAAAATTTTCCAGAGTTCTTTCCATTTCAGATCTGCTGAGCATATTCTACCCTTTTTGCTCTTCTAATTCTACACATTTCATTATAATATCTGCTTTTGTCTTCTTGAACTGCCATTTGAAATTTTCTATTCAGATCTTTGACTTCGTTCTTTCTTCCATTTGCTTTAGTTACTCTAGGGTCAAGAGCAAGTTTCAGAGTCTCTTCTGACATCTACTCAGATTTTATCTTTCCTGTCTTTAATGATCGTTTGATTTCTTCATGAAAGATGGTCTTAATGACCTCTCACAGATGTTCAAGTCTTCTGTCATTGGTGTTCAATGCCTCAAATCTGTTCATGAGATATTCTAGAAATTCAGGTGGGATAGACTCAAGGTTGTATCTTGGGTCTTGTGCACATCTTTGCATTTTCTTCAGCTTTATCCTGAACTTATGTAATAGAAATTGATGACCTTTTCCACAGTTAGCCCCTGGCCTGGTTTTTGCTGCTGATATTGAGCTTCTCCATTATCTCTTCCAAAAGATGTAATCGGTTCGATTTCTGCAATCCCATCTGGGGAAGTTCATGTGCATAGGGTCTCTTGTGTTGTTGAAAAAAGATATTTGCTAAGAAAAATATATTTGTCTTTGGTTGTGCAATTTCTATCATTTGATATCCAACTTCATTTCTATAACCAGGACCATATTTTCCAGCTACTGTTCCTTCCTCTTTCTTCCAATCACCAATGCATTTTAATTGCATGTTTGATCAATTTCTGATTGAAGTCTTTGGTAGAATTCTTAAATTTCTTCACCACTTGCTGGTGCTTGGTGCCCAAATTTGAATAATATTTGTATTGATTGGATTTCCTTGAAGGTGGATAGATATAATCCTATCATAGACAGTATTGTACTTCATGAGGAATTTTTCAATGTCCTTTTTGACAATGAAGTACATTTGTCTGTCACATTGTCGTATTGTGGTGGCTTGTCTCTCTGTGATGCTGAAAGCTATGTCCAGTATTTCAAATTCCAACAGGGTCACCAAACATGAACCGGTTTCAGTGGAGCTGTCAAACTAAGAACAGTTAAGAGGAGCTTGGCTCCCCGCTTGGAAAGAAAGGGCCCCTGAAAACTCTATGCATAGCTTTGAATCATTGCCAGGAGTTAGAGTCTACCAAAAATCCTCACAACTGGACCCTGGTGTAAATGGAGAAAATGTTGACATTGTCAACTATTGCATCTTGCTTGTATCCACAATCAGTACTCATGGAATCAGTAATAAAGAAATAAAATCACACATTGCAGTGGGTAAATCTGCTGCACAAGACCTCTTTAAAGTGTTGAAAAGCAAGGATGTCGTTTTGAGGGTCAAGGTGCACCTTCGTTAGGCCACGTATACTCAATGACTTCAAATGCATGTAAAAGTTGGACACTGAATAAGGAAAACCTAAGAACTGAAGGAATTGAATTATAGTGCTGGTGAAAAATACTTAAAGTACCATGAAGGGCCAAAAGAACAAACAAATCTGTCTTGGAAGATGGGCAGCCAGGATGCTTTTTAAAAGCAAGAGTGGGAAGACTTTGTCTCGTGTACTTTGGACATGTGACATGAGAGACCAGTCCCTGGATAAGAAAGAGCATCATGCTTGGTGAAATAGAGGGGCAACAAAAAGAGGAAGCTTCTGGACAAGGTGGATTCACAACGTGGCTGCAACATTGGACTTAAACATAAGAAGAAAGGCGAGGATGACACAGGACCTGCAGGGTTTCATTCTGTCAGTCTAAATGTTGCTTATGAGTCAGAACTGACTAGATGGCATTTGACAACAACAACAGGATCGACGTAATTACACATAACCACAATCTAGACGTAGACAAAGAGCGATCAATGAGATCTGGTGGCATAGCAGTTAAATGATTACATGCCCAGTTGCGAATGGAAAGGTGGATGGTTTGAACCCATCCAGCATTGCCACACAAAGAGTTAGCCAAGAATTTCTCATGCAGCAATTCTCCTCTGACACATGGGGTTACTGCGATTTGAAAAGCAACTAGTTTTGTCATTGTGCTTTCATTGTTGTTGTTGTTGTTGTTGTTATCTTTTTGTTTTGTTTGTTTTTTTAATATCCAGGATAGGTAAATCTATATAGACAGTATTCTTGGAGTTAGAGCAAGGAGGTCAGGGGAGAAGTGAGGAGGTAATGATAATGAGTACAGGCAAGAATAAAATGTTCTAAGATTGATTGTGGTGATGATTGCATAACTGTCTTTAATATGTTTAGACTATGAAACTATATGGTACGTGAATTATGAGAAGTACATCAGTAAAACTGTTCAACTTAAATATATATATAGTGTGTGTATGAATATTCCAACTAAGTGCATGTATAGCCATTTTGAGCTTGCCTGCTCTGCATTTGCTGGAAAACCACACTCAAAGTCTGCTGGCCTTAGATGACGTAAATCTAAATCTCAGAGCTAAAAAGACCCCAACTAGAGCACTGTGACCCAGAGACCTACCACCTTGCTGCCAGGACTATCACCAAATGAGAAGTCCTCCCTTTGGAATATTCTTCCAGTTGCTATTGTTAGGTTCCAAGGAGTCACTTCACCTCTTGCAACCCTAAGCAAGAGTGGGGGAAACACTGCACAGTCCTGCTGCAGCTTCACAGTTGTTCCTATGCCTGAAGCAATTTTGCAGCCACTGTGTCAATCCATCTTGTTGAGGGGCTTCCTCGTTTTTTCCTCTGCCCTTCCACTTTACCAAGGATGATGTCCTTCCCCTGGGGCTGGTTTCTCTTAACATGTCCAAAGCATACAAGACAAGTCTTGCCATCCTTGCTTCTAAGGAGTACGCTTTAGGTACTTATTCCAAGACAGATTTGTTTGTCTTTTAGTAGCCCATTGTACTTTAAAGATTCTTCTCCAGCACCAAATTCAAATGCCTCCATTCTTCTTTGGTAATCATAATTCAATGTCCAACTTTCACATGCATCCCATCGGTTGGGGCAGGCACACCTTAACCCACAAAGTAACAGCTTTGCTTTTCAAGACGCTAAAGAAGTCTTGTGCAGCAGATTTACCTAATATAACACATCTTTTAATCTCTTGACATGCTTCCATGACCATTGATTGTGGGTCTGAGAAAGACAAAATCCTTGAGAACTTCAGCCTTTTCTCCATTTATCATGATGTTACCTATTGGTCCACTTGGGAGGATTTAGATTTTCTGTATATGTGAGGATTTGGTTGAAATACGTACCAAAAGCTGCAAGCATTGATCCTTATCAACAAGTGCCTCAGGTCCTCCTCATTTTCAACTTGAAATCTGCATTTTACAGGTTTTAATAAGTCTTCCTCCAGTCCTGAAGCCACATCTTCTTCATAAAAGCTGATAATTTTCTCAGCATACAGATTGAATAAGTATGGTGAGGGGATAAAACCCTGTCACACAACTTTTCTGATTTTAAACCAGAATAACGTCACTTGTTCTGTTTACAAAACGGCTTCTTGCTCCATGTTTAAGTTCTACATAGCACAATGAAGTGTCTGGAATCACCATTCTTCTCAGAGTTATCCAGTTTATTATGATCTACCCAGTTGAATGTCTTTGCAAAATCAATGAAACACAAGTAAACATCTTTCTAGCATTCTCTACTTTGAGCCAAGACCCATGTCACATCAGCAATGGTACCCCGTGATCCACATCCTCTACTGAATCTAGCTTGAACTTCGAACAGTTTCCTGTTAGTGTCCCTCTGCAGCATTCATTGGATGATCTTCAGCAAAATTTTACATGCATGCGATATCAATGATATTGTTCTACAATTTGAGGATTATGTTGGGTCATCTGGCTTTGGAATGGGTTCAAATAGATCTCCAATCAGTTAATGGGGTAGTTACATAACTTCACATCAACTTGAAGATACAAAAAGTGTAGTGGTGGCATTAAATCTGTCAATCAGGTCACACAGTCTGATGGTGCCTCCTTGTGGGCATGGCCTTCTCATAAGGAAGGCCCTGAGAACCTCCTCTCTTTCTGCCTTCACCTTCCTACTGTTGAGTCACTTGGAGAGCGACAAGAGCCACCGCCATTGGATCCACATGACTTTGTCACCACTAGCCTGTGATTTTCCGGCGTTCTGCATCATTGCATGTGGCTGTGTGAGTCTGAAGAGGGACTTATGGACAAGTATCAGATTTATGGACTTGAGTTGGACTGGGCTGACATGTTTTCTTGATATACAATTTCTTCTTGATATAAAACTCTTTCTTACACATATATGAGTGTCATTGGATTTGTTCCTCTAGTCCACCTGTCTTAACACAGTTGGCCAAGTAGTTGTCTTCCAAATATCTGACATACTATGGAATGATATGATATCTATATTATGTCCCAATAAAAAGCTTTTGATAAAAAATAAATATTAAAAATTTTCAAATGAAATATCTCTTACAGAAAAATGAGTGATTTGAGTGCTTCATCAAATTATTGAAATATTTCAATTCCATCAATTTCCAGAGCTTTAATTTTGGCTAATGCTTTCTGTGCAGCTTGAACTTTTTCCTTCAACACCATTGGTTCTTGCTCATACACTACCTCCTAAAATGGTGGAATGTCAATTAAGTATTTTAGGTATTGACGCTGTATTCTTTCCATCTTCTTTTGATCCTCCTGCATCATTCCATATTTTGCCCATTGAATCTTCTATATTTAAACTCAAGGCTTGAAATTTTTCTTGAGTTTTCTACGTTTCAGATATGCTGAGTGTGTTTTTCCCTTTTGGTTTTCTAACTCTACGTCTTTACACATTTCATTATCATATTTGCTTTGTCTTCTCCAGCAACCATTTTAATTTTCTATTCAGCATTTTGACTTCATCCTTTCTTCTATTTGATTTAGCTGATCTGTGATTAAGAACAAGTTTCAGAATCTCTTCTGACATCCACACTGCTCTTTGCTTTCTTTCCTGTCTGTTTAGTGACCTTTTGCTTCTTTCACAAATGATGGTCTTGATGTCCTTCCAAAACTCATCAAGACTTCTGTCACTGGTGTGCAATGCATCAAATCTGTTCTTGAGATGGTCTCAAAATTCAGATGGAATATTCTTAAGGTCATATCTTGGTTTTTGTGGACTTGTTTTCTTTAGCTTCACCCTATAGTTACATAAAAGCAATGGGTGGTCTGCTCCACACTCAGCCCCTGGCCGGGTTTTAGCTGCTGATAATGAGCTTTATCCACCCTGCCTTTGCACAGATGTAATCAATTTAATTTCTATGTATTCTATCTGGGGAAGTTAATGTGTATAGGGGACTTTGGTGATGTTGAGTTAGTTTTTCAAAATTGTATCATGAGATCTCCAGTTCTGTTTCTTTCACCAGGTCCATGTTTTCCAACTACTGTTCCTTCCTCTTTGTTTCCAACTTTTCATTCCAATCACTAATAATTATCAATATATCTTGATTGCATATTTGATCAATTTCTGACTGAAGTTGTTAGAATTCTTCAGTTTCTTTATCTCTGGTTTGGTGGTGCATAAATCTGAATAATATTTGTACTGATTGGATTTCCTTGAAGGCAGATAGATATAATCCTGTCACCGACAGCATTGTCTCTCATGATTGATTTTGTAATGCCATTTATGACAATGCATGACACACCATTCCTCTGTTTTATTTCAGGTGTAGTAAATCATGATTTGTTAATTAAACAAGAATACTATCAGTTCATTTTAGCTCCCTAATGCCTAATATGTCAATGTTGATGTGTTCCATTTCATTTTCTATGACTTCCAATTGCCATAGGTTTTCAGTAGCCCCTTCCTCTGGATTGGGGAGCCTAGTTCTTCTTCATTGTCTCTTTTAGTGGGGAAGTTCAACTGAAACATGTTCACCTTGGGTGAAGCTCAACCTCATGAAAATATTTCTGAAGACATGAAGAATGGTGAAGAAACCCTAATTTCCCCAGCTATCACAATGAATATTGGCTGGGGTCTTCCAGGCTTGTTTTCAAAGAAGCAGCCATTTAAGTAAAGTCCACATAAAGAAGTACACCAACCTGTGTGATCCAAGGATTGTACACAATATAACCCAAATATTAAGGAGGGAATGATATCAGAGCTTAAATTGTTAACACTTGATTTTCAGACGGCTATGGATGACATTGGAAGCCGGAAATCCATTTGCAGGGTCCACACATGAATTAAGTCCCCTTTGAATCCCCTTGGATCATAGTTGAGGGATATGAATAACCCTGTTATTAGACAGAGAGCATTGTAAAGTCCATTATGGAAGACATAGGTTAAAATGTACTATCTTATCATTTGATCTCCATTTTGATCCATTTTAAAGCTGTTTCAGTTTTGTTTGTTTTTTTAAGTAGAGAGGAAATACATGTGGTTTAAGCTCTCAGTGAATCCCCTCTGACTATGAACCAATGATGTAAATAGTCTTGCTATCCTGTGGAATGCATTGAAAAGTAGAGAAAGTGAATTGTTGCAGGTCTAGTTAGGTTAAAATGTAGCACCCTATCATTTGACTTCCCTTAAGATTCCTATACTTTGTTCTAGTTTTTAATACTTTCTGCTTTCTTTTCTATTGAGATTTTTATCTTTTTTACTTTGTTATTGCTGATTTTTGAAATGTTGTTCTGTATATGAAATGAATGGTAGGTAAATCGATAGAGACAATAATTGGATTAATGGTTCCTTGCAGGTATAGCAAGGCAGGTTGGGAGAAATGAGAAGCTAATAACGATGAGTGCAAGAATAAAGAAAAAGTTCTAAAAATGGTTGTGGTGATAAACTCCTCTTGATGTGACCGAACTGTTGAATTGTATAATAGGTGAATTATAAGCCAATAACCATTGGGGGGGACATGTACAGTCTCAGAAATTTAATAAAAGTTTGCCATGAGTCAGAATCAACTCAATGGAAATGGGTTGGTTTGGGTTAGGTAGTTGAGGCCAACTGCTGTGGGTTAAATGTTAGGCTGCTAGCAGGAAGATTAGGATTTCAAACACATCAGCTTCTTTGTTCAAAAAATAAGAGGCTAGGGTGTTCTGCTCTGGTAAAGATTCACAGTCTCAGAAAGCCTATGTAAAGGTTGCTATCGGTCAGAATCAACTGGATGGCAATGAGGTGGGGGTTTTTTTGTAATTGAACATGTGTCAAAATCATCTGATGGCAAGCGATGAATAGGGGAGAGTTTAGTAGTCAAATAAGAACCATTTGCAACATCCAGGGGTCTAAACCTGTCAGAGAAGATTCCAAATGAATCTTACTGGGTATTTACTGCCACGTTGTGGTCTATCTTTCATTGCTCAGCCATGAAATCCTTCCAACCAACTATAGACCCTCACTGGTTAATGAGTAGAACAAAATGAGTAGAATGAAAACTTAAAAAAAAACTGTCTCAAATGCATGGTTGGTAGCTGATGTATTCATCATAGTTACAAGTGGCATTGCTGAAACAGAAGCGGGCCATGATTGGGACGTGTACATTTGATCAGACAGAGAAACGTACAAATTTGGTCTAGGGATTTGCAAGGCAGTCAGAGCATGACTCATGATGATGCAACCCCCAATAGAATGGTCTCCATCAAGGACACACCCAAGAAAATCCCCAGGAAGGTTTGCTCCTTGCTGGGCTTGCTGGGGAGGAAGTGGTGGGAGTAGGGGGGATGGAGGAAGCATACATTCTAATGCATTTTGTCTGAGGGCAAGTCTATTACATCTCTTTTCAGTCATTCCAGGGAATTCAATGTAGGTTTGATACACTTGGGGACTCCACAAATGGGTTTGGAGCTTTCACTGTGATCCATAGCCTTCTGAAAACCAAGGTTTCATAATTTAAGCTTCAATTCAATTTCCTTCTCTGATCATGGATTTTATTATTTACAATCCTTGGATCGCACAGGATGGTGCCCCTTCCATGCATAATTTAATTTTTTTATTTGAAAAAAAAATCTTAATGATTACATAAGGTACAAACGATTTCAAAATTCCTAAGGGGGAGATCTGGAGCAGAAACCCCAACATTCTCATTCTACAACTCCAAATCTCAAACCTTATGATTTATAAAATGAGAAAATAAGCTTATCTCTCAGTATATACTTAACACTGGGTGGTTTCTCTGCAGAAGAAAGAAGAGGCTATCTGCTCCCATAAATGTTTACAGTCTAGAAAGCCCAATATAGGGTCACTGAATTGAAATTGCCTCAATGGTAGAGGGTTTAGGGGTTAATCAGTATTTGTGGATCTCTGCTAGTGAGATTGTAAAACACTCGGCTGATAACTGAAAACTTGGTGATTTGAAGCAGCCAGTGGCTCTTTAGGAGGAAAACCCTCTTGTTAATCTGCTCTTACAAAGATTAAAACAAAAAAATAAATAAGTTATTGCTGCCAAATCAAGTCAAACTCATCGTGACCTTATAGAACAGAGTACAACTTCACCATAGGGTTTCCAAGGTTGTGGGTTGATAAGCATTGTCTGCTTGCTGAAAGTTTGACTGGAAGTTGGAACTCACCAGCCACTTCATAGAAGAAAAATGAGGCAGTCTGCTCCCATAAATATTTACAGCCCCAGAAACCCTATGAGGAAATTCAGTAGTGGGTTATGCTTGAGGGAAGCAGAAGGCCACCTCTTTCTCCAATGGAGCTAATGGTGGGATTGAATCACTTGTCATTGGGTTAGTAGCCAAGTGTTTTAATCACTGTGCCACCGGGTCTCCTTGTACCATCCAAGGACCTTTACATCTCTTCTGAGTAGAATCTTACACAAGGTGAGAAGAGACAGTGACATGCAGCCACACACAGGAAGCAGACAGCATGGTAACCACAGTCTTCCTAAGGCACTCGCTACTTCTAACCTGAGATCGCTCACCATTTTTGAAGTGGAGGAAACAGAGGACAGTAAGATCCCAGAGGTCTGAGACTGGGAGCTGGACTTGGTCTTCCTGGTGATCCATCTCTTGTATTCTTCTCGCACCTACAAAAAGAGGCATATGAGGTTGACATGCATCACTCACAGATGCAGGAACGGGGATCTGCACCAACATGTCTGGAGGAGGGATTTAGTGGGGGCCTACGTACCTGATGGTTGAGCAGGCAGTGAATGAGAAAGATCAAGGCCCCTTGCAGGCTGTTGATGATGGTGAACAAATAGGCCATAAGACTGGCTATGGGTCCAATCTGGAAAATTCCCAACACCCAGGAGCAACCCAAAATGAAGAGTTGGGCAAAAGCCTTGAAGGTAAGTAACCTGGAGGAGATTTGCAAAGGACAAGGCTCAAGAAAGAAACCATGGGTTGTGCAAATGTTTAAGTTAAGTTAAGGTTAAGTTAAATCTACCCAAAGGCACCTCAAATAAAGACCTGGGATATGCTTATAGAAGAGTACAGCTTTGAAAATCCCATGAAGCATTTCTACTTTGCACATACAAGGTTGTCATGAATCAGAATGACTGCAGCTACCAACAAGGTTCTGAGAAGTCTGCCATTCCCTGGTAGGCTGCACTCCCAGGAACAAGGTCTGTGACTGCCACTAGGTGACCTACCACCTGGGTTGGAATAAACACTTGGCAGAGTCTTAAATGGCCACAGATATGAAAACTGAATCCCATGGACATTTAAAATGTTCTGGCCTACAGATTTATGTGGATTTAGAAATATGTTGTTAGTTTCTGCCAAGCTAGGTATCCACATGACTCTACTTGGGTCCACAATTAGTACCCTTGGAATCAGCAATCAAGAGACTACATGAGGCATTGAATTAGGAAAATCTGCTGAAAATAGCTCTTTAATAAATGCCTGCCCAGAGCATTTTGCATACACACACACACACACTAGGATAGGTAAAACTATATAGACAGTAACTGTATTAAAAGTTTCTTGGATTATGGTTGATAAAGCACTGGAAGCACTCAAGACAGCTACTTGGCCAACTAACTGGAAGAGATCCAAATTTATACCCATTCCAAAGAAAGGTGACCCAACAGAATGCTCAAATTATAGAACAACAATGGTTGCAGCAGGACATTAATAGGGAATTGCCAGAAGTTCAGGCCATGCAGAAGAGGACATGAAACAAGGGATATCATTGCTGACGTCATACGGATCTAGGATATAAGCAGATGATTGATATAAGCATGTTTGATCTTGGATATAAGCAGATATAAAGATGTTTACTTATGTTTTATTGACTATGCAGAGGCATTCAACTGTGTTGACAGTAAAAACATTAATAAGCTTGAGAAGAATGGCAATTCCAGAACACTTCATTGTACTCAGGAGGAATTATACATGAATTAATAGGCAGTTGTGTGAACAGAAAAAGGGTTTAAAATCGGGAATAACCACAGGGAATCCAGGACAGATGAACCCCTCATGACCAGTGGTAAGAGAGGCAATACCGGGAGAGTGGAGGGAGGGTGGGGTAGAAAGGGGGAACTGATCACAAGGATCTACATATAACCCCCTCCCTAGGGGATGAGCAACAGAAAAGTGGATGAAGGGAGACGTCGGTCCATGTAAGACATGACAAAATAATGATAATTCTTAAATTATCAAGGGTTTGTGAGGAAGGGTGTGGGGGAGGGGGGAAATGAGGAGGTGATAACAAGGGCTCAAGTAGAAAGCAAATGTTTTGAGAATGATGATGGCAACAAATGTACAAATGTGGTTGACACAATAGATGTATGTATGGATTGTGATAAGAGTTGTATGAGCCCCCAATTAAATGATTTAAAATAAATAAAACGATTACCCCATTTTTTTAAAAAAAGAAAGAAAGAAAATTTAATGAACTGTTTTGAAGCCTCCTTTGTACATGTTTGAAATAAAATTATTTGAATGTCAAGAAAAATTACACAGTTCAGAATTTATTTTTAAAAAAGGAATAATATTGGGCAGTATTATCCTCACACCATATTTGTTCAATCTGTAGGCTGAAAAAACTCATCAGAGGAACTAGTGTATATGAAGAAGAATGTGGCATTAACAACTTGACATATGCAGATGGCACAACCTTGCTTGCTGAAAGTGAGGAGAACCTGAAGCACTTGCTGATGAAGACCACGGATTGCAGTCTTCAGTATGAGTTGCAACCAAATCCTCACATGTAAGAAGACCAAAAATCCTCACACAGAGACCAGTAGGTAGCATCATGACAAATGGAGAAAAGGGTGAAGTTGTCAAGGATTTTGCCTTGGATTGGCTCCACAATCAATGTTCATGGAAGCACCAGTCAAGAGATCAAAAAATGTGTTACATTAGGTAAATCTACTGTACAAGACCTCTTTAGAGTATTAAAAAGCAAGGATGTTACTTTGAGGACTAAGATGACCAGACCCAACCTGTGGTATTTTCCATTGCCTTATATGAGTATGAAAGTTAGACATCGAATATGGATGACCAAAGAAGAATTGATGCATTTGAATTGTGGGGCTGGAGAAGAATCTTAAAAGTACCATGGACTAGTAAAAGGACAAACCTATCTGTCTTGGAAGAAGTACGACCAGAGGGCTCCTTAGAGGCAAGGATGGTCCTACATACTTTGGACGTATTGTCAGGAGAGACCAGTCCCTGGAGAAGGACATTGTGCTTGGTAAAGTGGGCTGGGGGACAACTAAAAAGAGGAAGGCTTCAAAGAGATGAGTTGACAACATGGCTGTGATAATGGGCTCAGGCATGGGAACAAGTACAAGGATGTGAAAGATCCTGCAGTGTTTCTATCTGTTATGTACAGGGTCAATATGAGTCAGAGCCAACTCAATGGCACATAACAATGGCGTACAGTTCTGGTGGGGGAAGTTGGGTGGAAATGAAGAACTATTAATAAAGAGTACAAGAAAGAAGAAACTGCTCTAAAGTTTATTGTGGTGATGATTGCACAGCTCTTTTTAATACGTATAAATCACTGAATTATACCATATGAGAATTATATGTCAATAAAACCATTAAAAATTTTAAACAAAACAAAAAGGAAAACAAAACAAAAAATGTTAACAGCCACTCAAAAGGTTAAATAGGAAACTTTGGGAGCAGAGAGTTTATGCTAATGGTACGAGAATAATTTGTATCTTTAGGATGAGGATGGTTGTACAACTTGAAGAATGTAATCAAGGTCACTTAATTGTACATATTGTTGTTAAGTTCCAACCCATAGCTGCCCCATGTGCAACAGAATGAAACACTATCCAATCCAGCACCGTCCTCACAATTATTCTTATATTTGAGCCCATGGTTACAGCCACTGTGTCAACCCATCTTGTTGAGGGTCACCTTCTTTTCCACTGCCTCTCAACTTTACCAACCATGATGTCCTTCTCCAGTGACTGGTCTTTCGTGATCACATAGCCAAAGTATATGAGATGAAGTCCCATTATCCTTGCCTCTAAGGATCATTGTGCTTGTAATTCTTCCAACACAGTTTTGTTTGCTTTTTTGGCAGTCCTTGGGACTTTCAATATTCTTCACCAGTATCGAAATTCATTTGATTCAATTATGGAATCAAGTGAATGGATTCTTCTTCAATCTTCCTTATTCAATGTGCAGTATTCACATATATATTGATTATGTAGAAATTGGTTTTATAACCCTTCTCGGCCTTTTGGCTAAGACCAAGTGTATAAATTGATTTTATTTGTAGCCTACCACTTCAACAAAGAGCCCTAGTGGTGTAATGGCTAAACACTCAGGTGCTAATCAAAAGGCCAATAAATTGAACTCACACAGAAGCTCCTTGCGAGAAAGTCCTGGCCATTTGTACCCCTAAAGATGACAGCCTGGGGCAATTATCCTCCATCAAATGGGGTCACTACAAGTTGAAGTTGGCCCAATAGAACTTAACAACAAAAATATATATTCAACAATGATACACAAATATGAATATATGTACACATCATGTATCCCTGTTGAATATATATTCATATTGATATGTGTGTGCCATTGTTGATATATACATACACATTTATATATGACATCTTTAAAATGTTAAAAATCAGAATGAATTCAAGATGAATCAAAGACTTACCTATAAACCGTAGAACAATAAAGGCCATCAAGAAAAAAATTGGGACAAAGTTAAAGGTTCTACTACAAGGCCCCAATACACTACTGCACATAATGAAAAATATTCACACTATAGAAGACAAAATGATGGAAGGACTAGGAATTTCTAAAACTATGACATCTGTGCACATCAAAATACTTCAGCAAAAGAATTAAAAGAAAGCCTGTAGATTGGAGGAAATATTTAGAAATGATATATAAGATAAAGGGCTAATTTCAAAAATCTATAGAAAACTACAACACCTTCATAAGAAAAATACAATAGTCCAATAGAAAAGATATGAACAAACAATGTACTAAAGATGCCATCCTGGTGGCCAACAACCATATAAAAAATATTCACATTCATTAGCAATAAGAAAAATATGAATTAAAAACAACAATGTGATTTAACTTTACACTGTAAATGTCTGCAAAATTACCAAGAAAATATAAAAGCTAGAAAATAATAAATACTGGAGAGGACGTGGTGAGTTTATAATGCTGGTGGGACTGTAGAATTGTACAACCATGATGGAAATCAATATGGTGCTTCCTTAAACAAATGAAACTCCAATTACCTTCTGATCCTGCAATACCTTCATAGAGTGTATACCCTAAAAATCTTTTTTTTCTGTGAGTTAGCAGCTCAAAATGTATCTCACAACATCACCAGGGCTCTCCCATAAGCCTTATCGTCTGAGACACCTTGTAGACAGTTTTACTCTGTCACTTGGGATCTTTATGCATCAACTCAATGGCTCCCAACAACACCTCTAAAGAGTAGTGGTTTGAACCAACAGCACCCAGCAAGAAAGGCTTGGTGATATGTTCACCTACAGTTCATAACCTAGAAAACCCTATGGGGCAGTTCTACTTTGTCACACAAGGTCACCATGAATTGAAATTAACTCAACATCATCTAACCAAAAACAATAGATGAAGAAGCCGAGACACAGGAAGGTTATATGACTTCCTTAAGGTCACACAGCTAGTCAGTGGAAGAGCTAGGTTTCAGTCCAGTCTGACTCCAGCTCTAGACACTGTACTATTCTAATCAAGCCTCACCAGCCACACTCCTCGTCCTTGGACACAGGGCCAAGCACTCAATAAGCATTTGCAGGAGAAAATAAGAAAGAGGGTCTGTACCTGCTGTCTTTGAGTGTTGAAATGTCTGTGTTGACACAAGAAAGTTTCTTCCTCAGGTTCCACAATGTCCAGGTGAGGAGGATAGTGTTGACCTACAAAGACAAGCAGAGGGATATACCTACAAGTTAGAATTAAAGCCAGGGTAAAGACATAGACCATGGCCTTGAATGGATAGTTCTTTCTTTTCTAGTTCTTCCCTTAGCATCTCAGGTGCCCCTAGTAAACTCATTAGGTCACTAACCAAGAGATTGGAGTTTCAAGTCCACTCAGAGGTGCCTTGTAAGAAAGGTGATGTACTTCCAAAATATCAGCTATGGAAAATCCTAGGGAGCATAGTTCTACCCCAACATACATGGAGGCGCCACCAATCAGGATCAAGTCAGGATCAAGTTTCAGTATGGTAAATTACTTTATATGGCCCTTCTATCTGTGGTCTTTTGATTCCCACAAAATGATGGGGTTAGCCTATGCAATAAGCTGTTTGTGACCACTACAGGGATTGGGCAGCCTGGGAACAATGTAAATACAGTTTTCAGAACTCTATTGAGGGGATTAATCCATTTTGCCATTTTGCTGGAGTTAAAAGGAATCAACCCCAGAGGTGGGAAGGGGACCTCACTACCATCAAGAGGAAGGGCCAGGAGTGGAACCCCATCCTTTTAACTTAGCATCACTGAAATGAGAACCTCCAAGACTCTGAAGACAGAGAGAGAGAGAGAGAGAGAGAGAGAGACTAGAGAGGGTGAGAAGTGACAGCAAGCAGAGCAGAGTCCAGTGACAAAGAAATGTCAGTTCAAGGAGGTATGGTGGATACCAATTCAGATAGAGGGAGAGCTGAATGCCTTCAGGTAGGAAACTTGCTGGCAGAGTCAGGAGCCTACAGACGTTTACTGTCAAAGGTAATAAACCTGGTAACATTAAGCGGAGCAGGACAAAGACCAAACAGAGAGTAAGAGCCAGCCCAAGAGTGCATGGCCCAGTGGCAGCAACTGAGAAGAGGCTGTCCTGATCAAGAACTCTATCCTGGATTGTTCCTTTTACTTCTAAGTTGATCTTGATCTTGAATTGCAATCTTCCACTTCTTTAATAAGCTCAATAAATCCCAGAACTGTGAATGTGGTCTGTGAGTTCTCTGTGGATGTTCAATGAATTATCACACCCAGCAGAAACACAGAGCATGCCATGGGAAGGATGACGGGTGTTTGAATTGGTAAAAAAAAAAAAAGTGGATGGTGAAAGCATATCTGACCTCAACCTCGTAGAGATCAGCCTAGGGTGGGTGTTGACCTTGGTTTTTCTCTCCAACCCCCTTGTGAAGCTAAGTGACTCTCTCTCTCATGTACAGGCAAATGTTTGCTTACTGTTTTGCTTTCAGTATCTCAGATAGGAGATGCAATCCTTAAGGCAGGACCCTTCCATCTCAGCAAGGCTTACCCTTGGGATTGGATCATTCACTGGAGTGAAGACTGTCCTCGTGATTATTGTTTTCAGTTACTGTCTAGTTGATTCTGACTCATGGAGTCTCCACGTCTGTAGAGTAGAGTCTATGGGGTTTTTTAAGCTGTGAACCTCAGGATAGATTCACACCACGACCCTTTCAACTGATAGGAGTCAAGTAATGTATCATTTGTTACACTCTGGGACTTCTGACTCCATGAATCATTTGTTGTTACATTCTTGTTGAGTGTCATTGAGTCTATTCTGATGTATAGTGGTCCATGTGTCAAACAGTAACTTCCCCATGGGATTTCTAGACTGTAATCTTCACTGAAATAGATCACTAGGGTTTTTCCTACCTGGAAGAGTCACTGAATGAGGGCAAACTGCCAACCTTTCAGTTAGAATCCGAGTTCTTCACCATTGTATCATTTAATTTTGATTGAGCTCTGGCAAACACCATATTGTTTGGTCCTGATCATCACCCATATTAAGGGGACTTAATGGGGGAGGACTTTTTTGTTTGAGGGAGCAGGAAGTTCCTGGTCTGCGCAGAAGCTCTGGGATGTGGAGAAAGGGCGGAAGTATAAACTAGGGAAAGTGGGAGGACCAGGTAGGGAAAGAACTTGGTTTCAAGACTAAAGCTATCAACTTGAGAAAGTCAGAGAAACCAAGCAGAAGAGCAGTTTCGAGATTTAGAAACATCACTTTGGAAAACCTTTTCATGACAAAACATTGAAAATGCTGAGTGAAACCAACAGACATCCTCTTAAATGGATAGTTGACCTTGTAAGAAAGTAAAGGATAGTCCCAGAAGACAGAAATTAAAGTAGCAATGAAACTAGTCTGAGGAGAATATCATGCTTAGTAGAGAACCAGTAAATAAGAAGAAGCCCCTCAAAGAGATGAGTTGGCACTTTGGCTGCAACACAATCGGCTGCAACAGAGCATTGGTTGTGAGGATGGTGCAGGATGGACAGGGCTTCATTTGGTTACATGGTGCCCTGGAGTAGGAAAGCACTTGAAGGCACCTAACATTAGCAATGAAGCTGGAGTCCAGAGGTAGAATTCACTAGATGCAGTGGTTGGAGGAGGGTTTTTTGAAACCAGAAATCTAAAATCTTGGGGATTTAGAAGTCACTCATGGGGCTGGAGGGAAGCCCTTAGCTCTACAAAAGGTGGGGAGACCAACAACAAATTAAAGCCATGAGCTTAATGTAAGTGGGAGCTAGAAAGAGAAATCCTGGAAAATGAAGGAAATGAGGTAGCTTGCATGTGTGTGTGGATGTGTTATGGGGAGGGGGGGTGGTTCTTGGGCCTTAGATACTAGTGAAGAAAAAAAGGGGGGAAATAATATAAGATGAATGGGAGTGGAGGAAAGAGGGAAAGTGGGGAGGGAGAAGAGGAAAGAAGGGGAGGGGAAAGAAGGAGAGAAAAGGAAAGGAAAGGAAAAAAAGGAAAAGAGGTGAACAACACTCACCCTGCAGTTGACACTCACCCTGGGCTGGGTGGGAGCAAGCCCTAGCAATCTGATTCCATTCAGATGACAGCCTAGAAAACCCTGTGGCACTGTTCTTTGTCAGGTGTGTTTGGTAAGACCTAACCACTCTTTCTTTCTACCCTTTCTCTCTGTCGACATCTGTATTTGGGAGAGACTGTCTTGCACATTCTTATAGCAAGGCAAAAGACAGGTAAGAATGTGGTTCTGCCCCCCGCCCCAGCACTTTGGTGTGTGGGGGGTGGGGATCATAAGTCCAAGAGGTTGTCCCCTAGATCGGAAATCTCAAGTATCAAGGATCAGAAGGGAGAGCTTTTTAAAGGGCCATCAGCACATATGTGTCTCTCTTGGGCTCCCTCAATCTCTTGGGTCTCCTTGGTCCTCCAGAACTCACTTCAACACGCCATTTGCTTACCATTATGATAGTGCAAACTGGCCCCAAGAAGCTCCAGATGAACCCCGTCTCTGTATTTAGCCAGCATCTATGGGAGGGGAAAAGAAGAGGTACACTTGACCCAAAGTCATGAGCCTCAACGCAATCACTAATGGAGGAAAATGTTGGGAAGTGAAACTCAGATAAAAATATCCCCTGAAACCTTCAACCTAAACCATGAAAAGAAACAAAACAAAATAAAACTCACTGCCATAAAGTCTATTCCAACTCATAGTGACCCTAGAGAACAGGGTAGAACTGCTCCTGTAGGCTTCTGAGACTGTCACTCTTTATGGGAGTAGAAACCCTTATCTTCCATCTTAAGCACAGCTGATGGTTTTAAACGGCTGGCCTTGTGTTAAGCAGCCCTACATGTAACCACTACAAGAGTAGGGCTCCCTAAACTACATAACAGCTCAACTTAATCAGGGCAGAATGTCTGCCTTGAAGGTTGTGTTCTCTTAAGAACCATCTATATGAAATTGAATTCACAACTCAAAAGGACAGGTGGAAAGCTTAGGGGGAGTGAAACTATATTGATGGAGCAGGAACAAATCAGAAAAGGAAGGTGAGAAACTGGAGGAGGACATCCTTTTTGGTGAAGTAGAGGGCCAGCCAAGGCAAGGAAGACACTTCACGAGGTAGAATAGTACAGTAGCACCAACGATGGACTTGAAAATATTGGTAATTGCGAGGACAACACAATACTGGGCAATGTTTTGTCCTGTTTTATATGGAGTTCCCATGAGTCAAAGATGGCAGTTATCACTATCAACACTAACAGCATCACTATCATAAATTATCTTGCTTGGTGGTTTATTTGAAAATTATCTGCTTTCTCCCATGAGAATTTAGACCTTCGATGTCATGTTCATCTTTACACACCCACTTCCAGCACCCAGTCTGGCCTGGGCTAGATATTCTGTAGTTATTTGTTGGAAGGGAGAGAGGGAATAAAGGAAGGAGGAAGAAAGGAGAAAAAAAAATGAAGAAAGGATGTAAGGAAGGGAAGAAGGAATGAAAGGAGGGAGGGTGTGTCTGCAAGCGTGGCTGAGAGGAGGCTGACTGAAGAGTTATATCCTATCTCTTCCAAATCCTGAATTGTAACTAATTATTTCCTAATAAATCCCATAATCATGAGGATGGTCAGAGGATGCCGTTCCTATTCCTTCAGGACAAACCACTTCATTAAATGCTCATCAACTTCCAATGACCGGCATCTGTACCTCTGCCTGAGGAACCAAAGGTCAACTAATGATCAAACCTAGCAGAGAAGCAGAAAGTGTCATGGGAGGGGTGAGAAATGGTAAAGAAGATTGGAAGGTGGAGGCATGCCTGACCTCTGTTTCATATGAACGCCTTAGGCGATTGGTTTTGATTCTCTTCCACCTTGTCAAGTGAGAGGAAATCGACACCACATCATTTTACAGGGAGGGAGAGAGGAGAGTATAAGGTAGGAAGCAAAGAAGAGAAGGAATAGAGGCAGGAAGAAAGGGAGGAAGGGAGTGATGGGGAGATGAAAGAAAGAAGGAAAATCACTGACTAGCAAATCTCTACTGGGTATTTGCTGTTTTTACCCCAGTAGCAATTTTTTCTGCCCTGTTCACTAACAGCTCCCTAAATCTCTCAAGCAAAAGTGTGTTTTTCCCCCACTAGGGAAGAAAGGGAATCTAGTTCAATTATGATACTCTCTGTGTGGCATGTACATCTTGAACAGTACAGTTACACTAAGGCCGGACCTGCTTACATCATGAAGAGGATGCCGTTCCTATTCCTTCAGGACAAACCACTTCATTAAATGCTCATCAACTTCTGATGACCGGCATCTGTACCTCTGCCTGAGGAACCAAAGGTCAAACCTTTCTCCCTTCAATCAACCCCATATGATAGAATCGCTCAACAGGGTTTCCTTGTCTATAGTCTGACCAGAAGCAGAGCATCTGAGTTTTCTTCCATAGTTGATGGGTTTGAATCACCAACTTTAAGTTGGTGGCCCATTGCACACAGTTTGTATCATCCAGGGACGTGATTCACCTAGAAACCAAAATGAAACCCCTTGCCATCTCAACTTTGACTCTGAGCAACCTACAGGACCGATTAGAACTGCTTCCAGGGTTTCCAAGACAATGAATCTTTAGGGAAGAAGGTGGCCACATCTTCCTCCTGCAGAGCAGACTGAGAGCTTTGCACCACAAACCTTTCTCTTTCCCATATTACACTCAATACTAACCCCTGGAGTTGTGTAGTATCCAACCTATGCTTCTGTAAATGATGAACCTAACACTAATGGGCCTTAAACCAAGGCTCGTAAGTGGTAGCTACAACTAGAGCTACTGTAGCTGCTCTTTTCTTGCTCACATAATTATCCCGGTCAATTTGCAAATAGGTCTTCAAAGAAAAGGATTTCACTCACCGATTATGCATCCCATAACCCCGTGGTTGTGCACTTGCAGAAATGACCACCACCACTCCTGGGAGTCCATAGCCAAAGGCACAGAGGTGCAGCATCTTGATGTTGTGGGAGCTGAAGTAATTCACCACTTTCAAGTTTCTGACCATCAGGAAGAGCATTATGGCTTCCACCAGCATCCAGAAGAAGCAGGCAAGGAAAAAGTAGTGCAGGAAGCCAGCAATGATGGCACAACCAATCTGGACAGAAAGTGCATTGTACATTCAGGGCCCCACAAGGAAAGAAAAAGACCCCCATAGACTGGAGGAGGGGGTTGTCTACTGAATTTGGATTATATGTGAACATAGAGAAAACAAAATCATTACAACTGGACCAATGGACAACAGCGTAATAAACAGAGGAAAGATTGTCGTTGCCAGGGACCTCTTTACTTGGCTCAGGAGCAGTCAAGAAATCAAATCCTGTATTGTACTGGGAAAATCTACTAAAAACAAGGATGGTGAAACTCCATCTCACTTTGGACATTGTTATCAAGAGAGACCAGTCCCTGAAGAGGATATTGTGATTGGCAACGTAGATGCATAGTGAAGAAAAGAGAGACCCATGAAGAGATGGATCGACAGAGTGACTGCAGCAACAGACAACATAGCAATGATTGTGATGATGGCACAATACCAGGCAGTGTTTGGCTCTGTACGGCATCAACGGCATCTAACAACAACCAGGAAACCAGTTCAAGAGTGTGGGGAGGGAGGGAAGGGGGAGAATTTCCTTGACTACAGTTTCTCTAACCTAGCCCTTCTTTCAGCCTCCTGGCTCTTAGGCATCTTTAACACTATGCCTTTTCAAGGGTGACTGACCAATGCCACATGCCTGAGGCTGAGGTAACCCAGAATGTGTGGTTTTCAGTGCGAAGACCAGGGGATGTTAGTGCAAACTGGATGGTTGATCACTTTACTTTAAAGGCTGTTTACAGACATATTGCTATGTGCTGTCAATTCTAATTTGGAGTGACCCCACGTGACAGACTAGATTGTGCTGTCCTATGCTATAATCTTTATGGGAGCAATATCCAGTCTTTTCTCATGAGTCGCTGCTGGATGGGGCCAAATAACCTGCCTTGTGGTAGATGATCCAGGAAGCATTCGCCCATGGACAACTTGGTTGTCTTTGTAAATAAAGTGTATTGGCACACAGTCACTCCCATTTACAGCTAATCTATGATGCTTTCTGTGTGCAATGGCAGAGTGAAGTTGTTGAGACAGACACAGCATGGCCCCCAAATCTGAATGTACTTACTATCTGAACCATTACAGGAAGCTTCCTGACCTCTGGTCAAAGTGATGAGCAGAGCGCTACAAGCAAGGTCTTCTACAGTCAGGGGGAAGTTTATGCAAAGAATAATCATTCCACTTCAATGCCAATAGCACTCCTTTTGGAAAACCTGTGTGCCCAGTACCATCACAGGAGGTGAACTGGCCAAAGTTCTTGCCCTGATGGGATTCACAGTCTAGTGCTGCTCCTGTCATTTGTGTGCTGTCAAGTCTATCCCACCCCATGACAACTCAGTATGGCAGAGTAGAATTATCCTGTAGAGTTTGCAAGGCTGTAATCATGAGAGCAGATTTCCAAGCTTCGGTCCCATAAAACTATTTGGTGGATTAGAACCACTAATATTTCTGTTAGCAGTCAATGGCTTAGCTGAGAGGGTTTATCCACTGTGTCACCAGGACTGCTAATTTATAGTTGTGGAGGTAGCTATTGATTATTCAATAAGTAAAATAACAAATGATTTAAATGATTTCAATTAGAATTTGTGGGTAGATATAGTGAGGGAAGAAAGTAGTATCACAGCTTTGGCACCACTGACCTTTGGGGCCAGATAATTTTGGGTTGTGGTAGGTCATCCTTATTGAGTAGCATCCCTGGCCTCCACCCACTAGGTACTAGTATCACTGCAACCATCCATAGGTGACAATTATACATGCCTCCAAACTGCTAAATGTCCCATGGAGGTAATATTGTCCCTGCCTCCCCAGTTGGTAATCACTGGTAGGTTGTTGGATGCTGTTGAGTTGATTGCAGTGTGATGAAATATGACTGTTTCACAGGGTTCCCAAGGCTGTGATCACCAGGTCTTTCTCTTGCAGAGCCTCTGGGTAGACTTGAACTGCCAACCTTTTGGTTAGCAGTCTAGTACTTAACTGCCATGCCACCAGGGCTCCTTAACCATACAGGGAATGAGAGTAGGAGGTAACACATCAGGTAAGGGAAGTGACATTGGACTCAGAGCTATCCCAAGGAGGAGTCAAGTAGAGGAGAAGCTGAGGGGAAAATCTGATGGGCAAGACCAAGCACTCAGGGAGCTGGGTGAGGATGAACAGAGGCAGATGTGGAGACAGTGAGATATGAAGATATGAGACCTTGTTGTCAGTCTTGTCTATACCAACGAGGAAGAGACTCTTGGCCAGGAACAGGCACACGCAGAGATGCAGGTGGAGGTGGGTATTGTGGCTACGGATGGCCCGGCACAGCAGAAATGTGGCAATGGCCAGGGCGAGGCACACCAAAGAGATGATCATACCCACATGACTGATCACGTACAAGGAAAACTCCATCTGTCAGGGAAGAAAGCCATCCTTAGAGGGAGATGGTAGGAATGCAGGGAAAGAAGTATCCAGACCCCTGACTTGGGCAAAACCAGCCTAGGGCCTTTTCTTCTTCCGACACTTTGTGAGAACTCGATATTGTCCATCCCTGCTCCTTTGTCTCCCATCAGCATCCATTCCCTCCGCAGGCTATGTGCACCCCATTCCTTGCAGAGGCATGCTGTCTACCAACTACATTTTCAAAAACCCTCTAGGGTAAGATGACCAGATTTTAACATTGATAAAGCAGGACACCACTGATAAAACCCGGATCCTGGTGAAATAGCCACATGGCAGCCGAAAACCGTATACCCTAGTTTGTCATGCATTCTTTCCAAAAATCAGGACTTTTTAAACACGCCGTGGGACGTGGGAAAAATTGTTAAAAATCAGGACTGTCCCGCCAAAAGCAGACGTCTGGTCACCTTACTCTAGGGCTAAAGCCTTATATGTAATTTAGGTTTTCCAATGAGATGCTTCTGGAAAAACCTGGCAGACCTGTTTTCTGCAGTGATGTTTGAAGACAAGTGAGTCCCAGCAGACAAGGGTTAACCAAGGACATTCCAATGGCCCAGTTCCCAGTTTTATGAGTGTGAGAAGTATATGGCAGTAGTTTCGAACCTTTTTGCCCTATCTTCCAGCAGTGACCTTGAAGCAAAAATTCCTAGTGGCAGACCCTGACTTCAACTCCTTCATGCCTCATGGTGATTTTGTGAGCTATCGATTCCCCGTGTTAGATATCTTTCTGCTTGATAAAGTGATTTCTGTCCCCTGCACGGAATTCCAACTGATATGTAGATATGTGGAGCATCTCCAACTTCTGGGAAGAAATGTAACAAGCCAAGTCCTTCCTTTATTCACCTTAACATTTACATTTTATTTCAGTGTCCCATGTGTGCATCACTTTATGTTAAAAATACACCATGTCAGGGGCTCCCCTTTGTGATATTGTTACCTAGTGGGAGCCAAGAAACTGCTGTCCTGCCAGTTTCTGGGTATATGAGCTTGAGCATGACACTGGCATTGTTCTGTGCCTCAGTTCCCTTGTTTGGATAATAAATTTTAAAGGGCTGAACTTAGAGGCTCCTTCTTAACGTTTAAAGCTAATGTGAAATACAAGATCTGGCATAAAGTACATCGGATTTGTAATTGGGAGGGTGCCTATGTCCGTTTAGGGTCATTATTTCTCATCTTCTACATGAATTTCATGAATTGTTCTAGAACAAAGACATGCACACATCTTTATTGTCTCCATAATTGCCTCCCACAGCGCCTAGCTCCATTAGAGACACATAAAGGATATATAATAACTATTTTCCTTTGTATTTGGAGATGGCTATTTGGGAAGATGGGGAACAATCCACCAGTACTTACTGTGGGCTCACTGGAAGCCATGATGATAGCCAGGTTCCCCATCCGATTACAGCTGCAGGTGGTATGCATCTCAGAAGCATTAAGGACCAAACAGCCAGAGGGTGTCCACCGCCCTCCCTCTATGTCTGTGCTCCAGGAAACACACATCGGCTTCTCAAGTGCCTGCTTTGGCTGAAGAAAATCAAAGGTCTTAATCACTCAAAGCTCACCCTACAGTGGATTCAATGTGACTAGTGTTAAGACCTATTCGGAGCAAGAAGATTGGGTTATAATATTTAGGGAATAGAGGAAAATGCTACCATTCTAATGTTAATGTTCCAGTAATGGCCAACTTGATGAGGCAGAAAAGTTTACTCTATTGCTGGAGTAAAATCCTCCTTTCATACAAATCAGGACAAAACCTTCTATGTAGTAATTAGTTGATTCACTCATTTATTCGACACTTTTTTGTTGATGTTCTTAGGTACAGTTGAGTCAATTCCAACTCACGGTGACCCTATGTACAACAGAAGGCAACAGAGGACGGTGCTGCCTCATCTTCACAATTGTTCCTGTTTGAGTTCATTGTGGCAATCACTATATCAATACATCTCATTGAGGGCCTTCTTCTTGTTCATTGATCCTCGATTCTACCAACCATGATGTCCTTCCCCAGAGATCAGTCCCTGCTGACAACATGTCCAAAGTATGAAGTATGAAATCTGAAGTTTCTCCAACTTCCCTTCTAAGGAACATTAGGTTGTACTTCTTTCAAGGCAGATTTATTCATTTGTCTATAATTCTTTGACATATTCAATAAGGAACCCTGGTGGCACTCTGGTGGTCACAAAGTGGCAATTCAAATGCACCATTCAAGCCATGGGACAAAGATGATGCTGTCTGCTCCCACAAAAAAATTTGTAGCAACCATATGTGAGTCAACTCAATGGAAGAGGGATGGTATATTCAATATAATCCAAATGCATCCATTATTCCCATGACACCAGAGGACAGAATATAACTTTTTTCCTATAGGATTTTCAAGCCTGTGAATCCTTACAGGATCTGATTTCCATGTCTTTTCTTCCACAGAGTTGTTATCTTCTGAGCCCTTAATCAGTGTGTCATCAGGAATCTTCGTCCTAAGCCATCTGGTTCTCTAGGTAGCATGTATAGACTCTGCCAGGGAACTGAACCTCAAGTCTGTAGAGAGAGGAAGACTAGTGAGAAAGGCTTTTCTTTTTCACTGAATCCAACCATTCCCCAAGACTCACATGAGTGTTTTATTGTATTGCACATGAATCTATAAAGCTCTAAGGGAACAGTTAGCTTCATCGTTGTCCTGGGTACTTGCTATATTTGCGTCCGTTTTTGCAGCTGCTGTGTCAGTCCACCTCTTGAGGGTCTCCCATGTTGTCACAGATCTACTACTCTTCCATGTGATCAGGAAAGATTCGTCTGAGGAAAAGAACAATATACTTGGCAAAGTAGAGGGCCAATGAAAAAGAGCAAGACCTTTCCGGAGACAGATTGACACAATGATTCCAGCAATGCTCTTGAACATGAAAACAATGGTGAGGAGGACACAAGACCTGGCAGTGTTTTCCTCCCGTGTGCATATAGGGTCACGGTGAGTCAGAGCCAACTCAATGGCATCTAACAACTGCTTCCTTACCAAGCATGATGTCATTTTCCAGGGACTGGTTGCTCCTGATAACATGTCCCAAGTATATGAAACAGTTTTGCCCTCCTGGGTTTTGGGAAGCATTTTGACTGAACCTCCTCAAACAAATCTATCCAAGACACATTTTTTTGGTCTTCTGGCAGTCCATAATACTTTCAATATTCTTCACCAACACACATTATAATTCAAATGCATCAACTCTTCTGTGGTCTTCCTTATGCAATTGGGGTTTTCAAGTGCTTATGGGGTGACTGGGTCAGACACAACTTAGTCCTCAAATTGACATATTTGTTCTCTAAAACTTTAAAGAAGTCTTTTGTAGCAGTTTTTCCCAGCGTAACTTGTTTGATTTCTTGACAAGAATTCACTGATTGTGGGCCCAAGAAAATGACAATTTCAATCATTTCTCCATTTATCTTTATCATGATACTGTTTAATGGTCCAATTGTGATGACTTTTGCTGTCTTTACAGTGAAGTGCAATCCATACAGAAGGCTTCAGTCCTTGATCTTCATAAGAAGGTGTCTCTGATTCTCCTAGTTTCAGAAAGGAAGATTCAATCACCAGCATATTGAAAGTTATTAAAGAGTCTTCCTCCAATCCCGATGCCACATTGTTTTCCATATACTTCAGCTTCTTGGATTATTTGTGCAACATTATTTGTTCAGACTGACTAAGGATGGTGAAAGGATACAAACCTGAAACACACCTTTTCTGACTTTGTTATGATCCACGTAGTCAAATGCATTTGCCTAGTGACCACAATAATTCTCGAAGCCTTGGTTTTTGGTTATGCTTTCAGAACAGCTTGGACTTTTCCTTCAATCCAATTGGGTTTTGATCAGAAGCTATCTCTTGAAATAGCTGAATATTTACTCATCTTTTTTGGTTCTGTGACTCTGTGTATCCCTACATCATCTTTCGAAGATTCCTGCATCATTCAATATTTTACCCATAGAATGTTCTGATATTACAACTCAAGGCGTACATTTCTCCCCCTTCAGTTCTTTCAGCTGCAGGTATACTGAGCATGTTCTCTCATTTTGCCTTTCTAAGTCCAGATCGGTGCATAGTTTGTTATAATGCTTTACTTTGCTTTATTGTGTGGCCACTGAAAATTTTGTGCTCAAATCTCTTGCTTCTACCATTTGCTTTATCTTACTCTATGTTCAAGAACACATTTCAAAGTCTCTACTGACATTCATTTCGGTCTTCCTTTCTTTTCTGTTTTTGTTTTTTTAATAGCTGTTTGCTTTCTTCATATATTGTATTATTGATGTCACCTCACAGCTTCCTAAAAGTTTATCTGTCATAAGAGTTCAGTGTGTCAAATCTGTTTCTGTAGATAGTCTCTAAATCCAGATAGGATCTACTCAAGGTTATATTTTAGCTCTTGTGGGCTTGTTTCCATTTTCTTCAGATTCAATCTGAATTTGTTTTGTAATTGTTAGGTGCCATCAAGTCGATTCTGAGCCAGCGTAACCCCATGCCCAACAGAACAAAACTGCCCAGTCCTGGGCCGCCCTCATTATTGTTCCTATGTTTGAGCTCATTGTTGTAGCCACTGTGTCCATCTATCTCATTTAGGGCCCTTCTCATTTTACTACCCTCTATTTTATCCAAGCATGATGTCTTTCTCCAGGAACCGATCTTTCCTGAAAACATGTACAAAGTATGCAAGACGAAGCCTCACCATACTTACCTCTGAGGGGTACACTACACTGGCTATACTTCTACCAAAACAGATTTGTTTGTTCTTTTGGCAGTCCATGGTACTTTCAATATTCTTATTTGAATATTTCCAACTCATCCATTCTTCTTCAGTTTTCCATACTCAATGTCCAACTTTCACATGCATATGAGGCCGTTTAAAACACCATGGCTTAGGGACCTCAATCATGATGTTACCTATTGGTCCAGTTGTGAGAACATTGAGTTGTAATCCATACTGAAGGCTGCATCCTTGATCTTCATCAGGAAGTTATTCAAGTCTTCTTCACTTTCATCAAACAAAGTTGTGTTACCTGCTTATTGCGGTTGTTCATAAGCCTTCTTCCAACCCTGATGACATATTTTTATTTCATGTAAACCAGTTTCTCTGATGAGTAAGCTTCTCTGGTTGAGTAAGTATGGTGAGAGGATACAACCCAGATGCAAACCATTCCAGATTTTAAATCATGCAGTATTCCCTTGTTCTGTTCACACACTGCTTCTTGATCCATGTACTAGTTCTACATGAACACAATTAAGTTTTCTGGAGTTCATATTCTTCTCAAGGCTATATGTCATTTGTGATAATCCATGCATACAGATGCCTTGGCATAGTCAATAAAACGCAAGTGCCTAACTCTCCAGTAATCTCTGTGTTCAGCCAGGATCCATCTGACATCAGCACAGTGATATCCCTTGCTCCACATTCTCTTCTGAATCTGACCTGAATCTCTGGCAGCTACCTGTCACTGTACTGATGCAACTGCTGTTGGATAATCGTCAGAATTATTTTACTTCCATGTGATATCAATGATATTGTTCTATAATTTGAGCCTTCTGTTGGTTCACCTTTCTTTGGAATGAGTATAAATATGGATCTCTTTCAGTCAGTTGATCAAGTAACTGTTTTCCAAATTTTCTAGCATAAATAAGTAAGTGCTTTCAGTGCTTCATCATCTTCTTGAAACATTTAAATTGGTATTCTGTCAATTCCTGGAATCTTGTTTTTGGTTAATGCTTTCAGTGCAGCTCGAACTACTTCCTTCATTACCTTGGTTCTTGTTCATATGCTAACTCTGGAAATGTTCAAATGTTGACTAGTATTTTTTGGTACAGTGACTCTGTATTCTTTCCAACTTGGTTGATGTTTCCTGCAGCACTCAACATTTCCCCCTTAGAATCTTTTAATGTAACTCCAGGCTTGGGTTTTTTTTTCTTGAGTTCTTTCAGTTTAACATATGCTGAGAATGTTGTTCGTTTTTGGTTTTCTAACTAAAGGGCTGTGAAAATTTCATTATAATACTTTATCTTCTTGAGATGCCTTTGGAATTTTCTATCCAGTTCTTTGACTTTATAATTTCTTCTATTTGCTTTAGCTACTCTGCGACTTAGAACAAGTTTCATAATCTCTTCTGACATACAATTTGAACTTTTTTTTTCTTTCCTGTCTTCTTAATAACCTTTTCTTTCTTCTCGTATTGTATTCTTGATTGAGTTTTCTGTCACTTATGTTCAATGCAGCAAATCTATTCTTGGATTCTTATTTTATTTTATTTTTTAATTCATGTGAGATAGACTGCAGGTCAAATTTTGGCTTTCCGGTGCTTGTTTTCATTTCCTTCAACTTCAACCTGAACTTACATATGAGTGATTGATGGTCTGTTACACATTCAGCCTCTGGCCGTGTTTTACTGACATTGAGCTTCTTCATCATCCCTTCCTACAGATATTATCAACTTGATTTCTGTGTATTCCATCTAGAGAAGGCCACTTGTACTGTGGCTGTTTGTGTTATTGAAAAAAGGTATTTGCTATCAACCAGTTGTTGGTTTGCAAAATCCTATCACCCAAGCTCCAGTTTCATTTCTATCACCAAGACCATATTTTCTGACTACTCTTCCTTCCTTTTTGTTTCCAACATTTGAATTCCAATCATCAATAATAATCAATGAATCTTGATTGCATGCTTGATCAATAACAAACTGAAGAATGTGGTAGAATTCTTCAGTTTCTGCATCAGTAGCTTTAGTGGTTGGTGCATAAATTTGAATACTAGTTTTATTGATTGCAATTCCTTGAAGGTAGATAGATGTAATCCTCTCACAGACAGAATTGTACTTCAAGATAGCTCTTGAAATGTCCTTTTAGACAGTGAATGCAAAGCCATCCCTCTTGATTATGTCATTCATGGCTTAATAAACCATATGACTCTGATTCAAAAGAGCCACTACTAGTCCATTTCAGCTCAATAATGTCTCAGATATCAATCTTTATGCATTCTATTTTATTTTTTTGAAACAGACTATCAATTACTCATTTGTAAATCTGGACTTACATATGAGAAATTGATGGTTTGTTCCAAAATTGGCTCCTGACCTTGTTTTGGCTGATCATATTGAACTTTTCCATAACCTGAGGTTTGTGGATTTCATCTGGTGAGTGACACCTGCATGGTCACCATTTGTGTTATTGAAAAAGTATTTACAGTGAAGAAATAATTCATTTGCAAATTTTATCATGCCATCTCCAGCTTATTTCACCAAAGCCATACTTTACAACTACTGTTGCTTTCTCTTTGTTTCCACTTTTGCATTCCAATTGCCAATGATTATCAATGCATCTTTATAATCAATGCATGTTTGATCAATTTCAAATGAAAATAATTGATAGAAAAGTTCAGCTTCTTTATCACTAGCTTTAATGATGGCACATATATGTGACTAGTACTTGAATTAACTCATCTTGCTTATATTCATATAGTTGTAATCCTTTCACAGACAGCATTATTCTTCAAGATAAATCTTGAAATATTTTTTCTGACCATAAATGTAACACATTTACTCCTGAATGTTTCCTTCCTGGCATAGTAAACCATGTGTTTGTGTGACTTCTAGTGGCCAACATCAGTCCATTTTAGCTCACTAAATGCCTCGAATATCAATCTCTGTGTTAGACCAGGTTGACTAGAGAAACAAATCCAGAGACACTCATATAAGAGAAAGCTCTTTATATCAAAGAGCAATTGTATATTGAGACATTCCAAGCCCAGTCCATATCAAGCTTATAAGTCCAATATTAGCCCATATATCTGATACTAGTCTATAAATTTCTCTTCAGACTCACGCAGAATTGATGGCAAATGCAGGAAGATCACAGGCCGGTGGGTGAAAAGTCTTGTGGATCCAGTGGCAATGGAAGCATCTCAGCCCTGACCCAGGTTGCCATGTGGCTCCTCCGGTTCTCTGAGTGTGGCTCCTCAACAGCCAGGTGAAGCAGACAGAGAGAGAGTGTGTGGCCCACCTCCCATGAGAAAGGGAAGTCCCCAGAATCCTCATGAGAAGGTCAGGTCCACAAGGAGGCATAATCAGGCTGTGACCTGATTGACAGGCTAGACTCCACCCCTTTACTCTTAGTAACCTCAAGTTGACATGAGATTATGTAACTACCACAATTTCTATATGTTGCATTTTACTTTTAACAATTTCCAATTCCTAGATTCATCTTTTATACATTTCATGTTCTGATTATGCCACAGGCATAGCTAATATGTAAACCAGTAGGTCTTTCTGCATGAACAAGCCAATCTAATCTCAAGCTTGGTCTTCACTGAACAGAAGAACACCATGCACAAATAATAGAGCTCATTCTGTTAAAAGCAATAGGAAAACTTGGAAATAGCTGAATGTCACAGTTGCACACATGATGGACACAATTAATGTAACTACATTGTACCTGTGAAGAAGGTTGAGATGATAAATGTTACAGATTCACCACAATTTTAAAAATAAAAATGTAGAATAAATAAAGGAATTCATTAATCTAGAGATGGGTTTTGTGAATGAGCTTGAGTTGCTAGAAATTATAAAAAGCTTAAACCTTGGTGAGTCCCCACCACAAATAAGAATTAAATTTGATGATGGACAGGAAGTTCTCAATGAGTAGACGGGGGCTCAGTAGAGAGTTTACCACAAACCTGGGTATTCTCCAGAGAGTAGATGATTGTCTCTGAGAAGCCATCTTTCTTCTCCCCAGTCATGACACCCATAATAATTCGAGAATTCATCCTGAACTTCTTTGAGTTGGTCAAGTAGTCTTGGGGGTCTTGGAAGTAACGTTCATCTAAAATGGACTCCATGCCAGAAAAGGAGACAAGCGCTACCCCAGTGGTGCCTGCAAGTTCCCCAAAAGAAAAGAAATGGGGTATGCAAAGTAGTTATTGCAGCTATCCCAACACATACACACACACACACACACACACACACACATATCCCATGTGCCCCACTGCTCTGTTCATAAATAACATTGGACTTCCAAAATAATAACCCTCTATGAATCATTGAAAAACAATTCCAAGCTGCTATTACATAGATAAATATTGACTACATTTAAAATTAATTTGAATTATTTTCATATATGATGTGAGGTATAGTTTCAGGTTCATTATTTTGTTGTATGGACACTGAGCTTCTCTTAAACCTATGGTCATCAAGTCAGTACTGGTTCATGGTGACCCCATGTGACAAAGTTCAACTGCCCCATAGGAATCTCTAGGCTTGATGAAGGAATACCTGGTGGTACTCTGAGATAGATGTTGGACTGCTCACTCCAAGGCTAGTAGTTCAAACCCACCAGTCATTCCATGGGATGAAGTTATAGCTATATGCTCCCATAAAGATGTAGAGCCTCAGAAATCCTCTATTGGGTCATGATGGGTTGAAATTGACTCAATGGCACTGGGCTTTTAGGGGTTGGGGGAAGGTAATACTTATGGAGAATTTTTCTCCCTCAGAGGAGCTAGGAGATTCACCTTCTAAGTTTGTGGTCAAGTTCTTAACCACTGAGCCATTGGGGCTCCTTTCTGTTATGGGTGAACAACACGGTAAATATGATTATTGTCACTGAAGTGTACATGAGAATAATGTTGAATGGCAAATATTTTGTCTTCTTTGTTGTTGTTAGTTGCCATTGGGCTGACATGGACCTGCCAAAGGGCATCCTTGTCACCTAAAATATGAGTAATAAGTACCTGCAAAGTAGGTGCAAGAAGGAAGCAGGAATAGACTGGCCACTTCAGAGGAATTAGACATTGAAAACCTTTTTTTTTAAAAATCAAAAAACCAACTCACTGCCAGTGAGTTGATGCCAACTCAGAGTGACCATATAGGACTGGGTAGAACTGCCCCTGTGAATTTCCGAAACTGTAACTATTCACAGGAGTAAACTGCTATGTATTTCTCTCAAGAACCTGGTGGTTTCCAACTTCTGACCTTGCAGATCGAAACCCAAAGCATATCCACTACACAACCAGGGCTCCTGGAAAACCTTATAGATAGACTAAAAATATTGCCAGTTGGTGAAAACCTCATGAATGGAAACTGAGCTTTGTCAGAATTAGGACCAGAAGATGAGAGGGCAATCAGGTCAGAAAGCACTCAAAATATGACTGAAGAAATGCTGTCTTCTCAAAGTAGAGTCGACCATAACGACATGGATGGACTAGTCTGCAGGAGTAAAGCCTTTGGGACCTTCATTTGCTGATGAGTCATGATTCAGAATGAGAAGAAACAGCTGCAAACATCAATTAATAATCAGAACTTGGAATGTAAGAAGTACGATTCTAGGAAAATTGGCAGTCATTAAAAATGGAATGGGACCCATAAAGATGGATATTTTAGGCATTAGTGAGATAAAACATACTGGCCATTTTGTTTCAAAAAATCATGGTTTACTGTGCTGGGAAGGACAACATCAAAAGGAATGACTTTGCTTTCATTTTCAAAAAAGACATTTCAAGAGCTATCTTGAAGTATAATGCTGTCTGTGATAAGATAATGTCTTTATGAATTCAAGGAAATCCAATCAATAAAGTAATTCAAATTATTAAAATGCTAGTGATTACAAAATTGAGTGATTCTAGCAAATTATTCAGGCAAAAATTGTTCAGATATGCAGTGAAGATCAATAATAACTGATAATGATTGATGATTGGGATGCAAAAGTTGGAGACAAAGAAGAAGGATCAGTAGATGGAAAATACGACTTTGGTGACAGAAACAAAGCTGAAGATTGTATGATAGAATTTTGCAACATCAGTGACTTCTCCATCAAAAATCTATATATTTTTCTCAACAACACTTCAGAAGGAATACACAGAAATCAAATGGACTAAATTTGTGGAAATAGACAATGGGAAAGCTCAATATCAGCAGCTAACACCGGGCCAGGGGCTGACTGTGGAACAGATTATCAATTGTTCATATGTAAGGTCAGATTGAAGTATAGGAAAGCAAGCCCAGGAGAGCCAAATAATAACTTTGACTATATTGTATGTGAATTTCGAGAATATTTCAAAAACATAGTTGATATGATAAACACTAATTATCTGATGAGTTATGGATGACATCAAGAACAACATATATGGAGAAAGCAAAAGGTTGTTAAGAGGACAGGAAAGAAAGAAAAGATCAAAGTGGATGTTAGAAGAGACTCTGAAATTTGCTCTTAATCATGGAGTCGCTAAGACAAACAGAAGAAATGATGATGTCAAACAGCTCAACAGAAATTTTCACATGGCAACTAGAGAAGATGAAGTAAAATATTATAATAAATGTGCAAATACCTACAGTTAGAAAACAAAAAGGGAGGGATGAACACAGCATATCTTAAGCAGAAAGATCTTAAGGAAAAAAATAAAGCCACAAGGTGAGATGTCAAAACAGTCTATAGACAAAATATTGAAGTATGCAGAAAGTATCAAAAGAAGATGGAAAGAATACATAGTCACTGTACCCAAAGGAGCTAGCCAATAGTCAAACCTTTCAAGAGTTAGCATATGAGCAACAAGTAATGACACTGAAGGAAGAAGCTACACCGAAAGCATTAGCCAAAAACAAGGCTCTAGGAATTGAGGAAATACCAATTGAAATGTTTCAACTATATGATTAAGCACTGGAAGCACTTACTCATCTGTGCCAGGAAATTTGGAAGATAGCTCCTTGGTCAGCTGACTGGAAGAGATCCATACTTGTGCCCATTCCAACGGTGACTCAACAGAAGGCTCAAATTATAAACCAACCTCGCTGCCATCGAGTCAAAGATGATTCATAGTGGCTCCCTGTAGGTTTCCAAGACTGTAATTGTTTATGGACGTTGAAATACCAGTTTTTCTCTTATCATTGATATCACACACAGGTAAATTTTTGCTAAAGATCATCCAACAATGGTTGCGGCAGTACATTGAAAGGGAGCTGCCAGAGGTTCAGGCCAGAGTTAGAAGAGGACATAAAAAAGAACATATCTTTGCTGGTGATAGACGGATCTTGGCTGATAGTGGAGAATATCATAAAGATGTTTACTTGTGATTCATTGATTGGGCAAAGGCACTCAATTGTATGGATCAGAAGAAAGTACAGATAGCCTTGAGGAAAAAAAAGGGAATTGGAGAATACTTCACTGTGCTCCTAAGGAACCTGTACAGTACATGGATCAAGAGGCAAATGTCTGAACAAAACAAGGGACTGCTAAATGGTTTAAAATCAGGAAAGGTTTGCATCAAGGTTCTATCCTTTCCCTATACTTATTCAATCTACATGTTGAGCAAATAAGCAGAGATCCTGGATTATACAATGAAAATTTGGCATTACAATTTGAGAAAGACATATTAATAACCTGTGATGTGCAGATGATAGCACCTTGTTTTCTGAAGAAGAGAACTTGAAGCATTTGCTGATGAAGATCAGGGGTTGTAGCTTTCACTATGGAATACAACTCAATGTCAAGAAAGCCAAAATCCTCACAACTGGACCAGTAGGGAACAAGATGATAAACAGAGAAAAGATTGAAGTTGCTAAGGATTTCATCTTGCTTGGATCCACAGTCAATACTCATTGAAAGCAGCAGTCACGAGATCAAACGGTGCATTGCAGTGGGTAAATCTGTTGCACAAAACCTCTTTAAACTGTTGAAAGGCCAGAGTATTACTCTGAGGACTAAAGTTGGATGTTGAATAATTCTATGTATTGTGATGAATTGTATGAGCCCCAATAAATTGATTTTTAAAAAGTAAAATAAATTTTAAAAAAAGAAAGAAAGAAAGAAAGGCAGCAGAAAAATCAATGCATTTGAATTATGGTGTTGGTGAAAAATATTAAAAGTAGTGTGGACTGCCAAAAGAACGAACAGATCTGCCGTCAGAGAAGTACAGACAGAATGCTCCTTAGAGGCAAGCATGGTGAGACTTTCTCTCATGGACTTGGACTCTCACCAGGAGAGATCAGTCCCTGAAGAAAGAAATCATGCTTGGTAAAGTACAAGAGCAGCAAAAAAGGAGGAAAGCCCTAGATACGATGGATTGACACAGAGGCTGCAACAATGGCCTCAAAGATAAGAACAATGGTGAAAACAGTGCAGGACTGGCTGGTGTTTCTTTCTGTTGTACGTAGGGGTTTCCTTTTGTTGTACATAGGGTAGCTATGAGTTGGAATGTAACAACACCAACTTAATGCACTACAACACCTTTCTGTGATTCTCTAGAGCATATCTCTACCTGCAGATTCCGATTCCTCAATTGTGGAACATCTGATCTTCATCCCATCCCCTTTAGCCTTCAAGTTGAGGAAGGCTTCCTCTTCATTGCATTCTTCTTTGATAACTTTACTATCAACGTCTGAAAGAAGAAAAGAAGAGCTTGCACGTGATGACACAGACTGTCAGCCCTGAATCTCATTTCTACCCACTTTGGTTGCACGTTCACAGTTGCAAACAATACAAAGAATACAAAAGGCGGGTCTTGGACCCTCAGATGAATAACAAGTGAGCGAGAAATCCAGTTGGGGTGAAGCTGTCTCGAGGACAGGTGGAATGGAATCAATAGTAGTGAAACGCAACAGAATCATGGCCTCCCAGCTACACCAAATGTAGATTCGATTTAGTGAGCTTTCCAAATCCAAAGGAGGCACAGCTGATGTTGATGGTTTTTGCAGCACTGGACGGCTAACCAAGAAGGTTCTAAGTTTGAGTCCACTGAGGGGAGCCTCAGCAGGAAAGGTCTGACAACCTCCTGCTGCAAATGAGCCATTGAAAACGCTATGCAGCAGTTCTGATCTAAATAAGTGGAGTCCATCAGCTGAAAGGTTGTCTATTTGAGTCCACCTAGAGGTGCCTTGGTAGAAGAGTCTGGCAATCTGCTTCTAAAAATCAGTCATGGAAAACCTGTAGAGTGTAGTTCTCCTCTAACACACATGGGAATTCCATGAATGGTGGTGAACTCAACAGCAACTTTTTAAAATGTATGTTTTGTAGCTATCCTGGTGTCCAGTTGGAATGCCACTCTGTGTTGCAGTCACTCTGGGATCCATGGGACTCAGGCAGATGCAACAGCTGTGAGGTGGGGCATTGCCCGGTACTGTGGCATACAGAGAGAATGTTCCAGAAGCTCTCTCACTGGTAACCATCTTCTTTGAAATTCCTTAACCCTAGTCAGTCACAAAAACCCCCACCTGAGCCCAAAGGAGCCAGTAAATGTAATGCTACCATGGCCCTGGAAGAGAACACTGGAGTATTTCAATACTGAAAATGACAACCGTATGGTTGAATGACCAGCGAAAGAATTTTTGCCAAACACTCAGTGGTGTTGTTGTTATGACTAGACTTGTTTTTGTTATGAGGTCAAGCTTTTTTAAAAGTTGGAAAAATAGGAGAGTGAGAAAGCCACGGGGGAATCACATTGGCCAAGGTCACCCCTCAAAGTCAGTGCCCAGGTGTGACCTGACCACCAAGGTAGGACCTACCTACAGACTCAGTCTGAATCGTCTGACTATCATTCTCTGAGGGCTTCAGGAAAGCTGCCAGCACGGTGTTTTCCACGCTCTCCAGCACAATGGTAGCCAGCGTGGACGTCTCTTCCTTGGTGAAATTGGACCATGTGTCTGTTTCTTCAAGCACACTGGCAAAGCTCTCCACCGCACCCTGGAAAGAAAGGCCCAATCACTCAGTTAGGACTTCGTAAACAGCTAATTCAACTATGCAGCTAAAGATTAAATGTTCAAATCTATGCAGAGGCATCTCCGAAGAAAAGTCTGGCTTCAGAAAAATCAGCCATTGAAAACTGTATGTCAGGCCCTTCTACTCTGACACATGGGGTTGCTATGACTCAGTGTTGATTTGATAGCAATTGGTTTCCTGTGTATGGGTACATCTCTTTCTCATCAATGAGACAACAGCTGTTCTTTCTCTCTCAAGGCTCTCAGGAGACTTGGTGGTACAACAGCTAAGATCTCAGCTGATAATCAAATGTCTAAAAGGTTCACATTTCAAAACCACCCTATGGATTCTCAGAGAAAAGATATGACAATTTACTCCCATAAAGATTATTGTTGTTGTGTTGCTAGGTGCTATCAAGTAGGCTCTGACTATTAGCGATCCTATGTATAACAGAATAAACACCGCATAGTCCTGCACCATCCTCATAATTTTTCCTGTGTCAATCCATCTTGCTGAGTGTTTCCCTCCTTTTTTCTGGCCCTCTGCTTTACCAAGCATGATGTCTTCCTCTAGGGACTAGTCCCTCTTGGTAACATGTCCACTGTACTTTAGACAGAGCTTCACCATATAGCTTCATGGATCATTCTGGCTATACTCCTTCTAAGATGAATTGGTTTATTCTTCAGTCATACAATGGTATTTCCAATCTTCTTCACCCAAAGAATAATTCAAATGCACTAGTTATTCATATTTTTTCTGATACATTGGTTCAGTTTTCACACGCACATGAGGTGATCAAAAATACCATGGCTTAGGGCAGGTGCACCTTAGTCCTCAAAGTTATATTTTTTTATTTCAACACTTTAAAGAGGTCTTTTGTGGCATAGTTTCCCAATGCAACATGTTCCTTGATTTCTTAACTGCTATTGTCATCCATCTGGTTGTAAGTAAAATTAAACCCTTGACAGCTTGCATCTCTTGTCCATTTACCATGATATTTTGAATTGGACAAGTTGTAAGATTGTTGGTTTCTTTATGTTGAAGTGCAATCTTTGATCTTCATAATTAAGTGCAACATGTTGTCTTCACTTCCAACAAGCAAAGGTGTGTTATCAACATATGGTAAGTTGTTAATAAGTCTTCCACCAATTCTGATGACAGACTCTTCTTCATATAGTTAAGCTTCTCAGACTATTTGCTCAGCACATCGATTGAAAAGGGCTGAAAGCATTCAACTCTGAAACAAAGCTCTTCTGATTTAAAACCATGTGGTAGCCCCTTGTTCTGTTTAATTCACTGCCTCTTGGTCTGTGCACAGTTTCTGCATGAGAAAAATTATGTCTTCTGGAATTTCTATTCCTCTTGATGTTATTCTTAATTTGTTATTATCCACACTACTGAATGCGTTTTCAGAGTCAATGAAATGCAGATAAATATTTTTTCTTTCATTTCCTCCTGTCACTCAAGAGCCATCTGATATTAGCAAAGATATCCCTGATTCCAAGTTCTCGTCTGAATTCCCCTTGAAATTTCTGGAAAGTCCCTATAGATGTAGTGCTGCATCCATTTTTAAATTATATTCAGAAAAGTTTTATTTGCATGATATATAAATAATATTGGTCTATAATTTCCACATTATGTTGGGTCACGTTTCTTTGCAAAGGGAATAAATACATATCTCTTCTGATCATTTGGCAAGTTAGCTGTGTTCCAACTTTCTTGGCATAGAAGAATGAGTGTTTCCATTTGTTGAAACATTGCAATCTAATTCCTTCAACTTCTGGAATCTTGTTCTTCACCGATGTCTTCAGTGTAACTTAGACTTCTTCTTCAATGCCATCTTGATCCTGTGCTACACACTAAAAAGGTTACACAATGGCCTATTCTTTTTGGTACAGTGACTCTGTGTATTACATCTGCTTTTGATTCTCTCATTCAATATTTTGTCCAAAGAATCCTTCAACATTTCAACTGAAGGCAAGATTCTTTTCTTCAGTTCTTTCAGTTTGAGATACGCCGAGCATGTTCGTCCCTTTTGGTTTTCCAATCCTAATTCTTTGCACATTTCATTATAATATGTATTTTGTCTTCTTGAGTTGTCCTTTAAAATTTTCTGTTCAGTTCTTTGACTTCATCATTTCTTCCTTTCATTTTAACTACTCTGTGTTCAAGAAAAAGCTCCAGAGTCTCTTCTGACGTACATGCTGTCTTTTCTTTCCTTCCCTTTCTGTGTCTGAAATTCACAGTCAATCGCTTATATACAAGTTCAAGTTGAAGGTGGAGGAAATTAAAACAAGTCCATGAGGGCTAGAGTATGACCTTGAGCATATCCCACTTGAATTGAGAGACCATAATAAGTATGATACATTGAACACTAGTGACTGGGTACTTCAAGAGTTGTAGGATATTATAAAGTGCACCATACATGGAGAAAGCAAAAGGTTATTAAAAAGGCAGGAAATAAAGGAAAGGCCACAAAAAATCCAGACTAAAACCCCTATGGGGCATTATCTCCTGTCGTGTGGGCTCACTGTACATTAAACGTTGACTCCATGACTCCTAACAATAATTACTTGTCTCTAGATATATAATTAGGAGAGTGGATAGATAGATAGATAGATAGATAGATATAGATATAGATATATAATCAGGAGAGTGACCTAGACCTGGAAGTCTAGGTCAATAGAGAATTAAAAGGATGAGTTAGTTAAAGTTTATTGTGCCAACCTTGCTGATAAACAAATGTGCGGTTAATTGAAGGGTGGAGCAATAAATGGCTAGGTGTGCCTCGCCTTTCGAGTTCTCTGATCTCTTGCTTTATGATGGTCAGACCAGGGTGCAGCTGCCTTAGCCAGTTCCCTGCTTCAGCTGGCAAGGCTCACTTCGTGTAAGACATCCCCAAGAAGAAGCCGCATGGACCTACCCTGATGCAGCCCTGGGTGCTGAAGCACCCATGCGGAAACCCCTGCCAGTGCTGAGATGCTTACACATTTGCTGATTTGGCCTTCCTCCTGCAGTTAGCGTCATAGTGTGTGCTTTGTGAAATGGAGGAGGACTTTGTGGATTGGTGTCGAACATATGGGTTAATGTTGGACTTGTGGGCTTAGGCAGCCTTGGATTTGGATGTTTTCTTGATGTGCACTTAACCTTTATATAAAACTCTCTCTTATACATATGAGTTTCTGTGGATTTGCTTCTCTAATGTACCCAGACTAACACAAAGGGTTCGTTAGCCATTCAATCTCCTTCCCTGATCCAAGAGGCTCCATTGGGAATGCAAATTACTGTAGCCTTTATGGGATGAAATAGCTGTCAATTGTGCATAGGTTTTGACTTAACAATTTCCATTCCAAGAATTAATCCATCTGGAAGTATTTTTTTAATGATCCAAGGCTATGTTATAGTATGGTTTTTAATAACAAAAAGTGAGAGATTCTATTGTCCAGGAGATGGATTAAGTCAATTGAGGAAACTACACCTTACTACAATATTCAGGTGCCAAAACAGAACGATGCCATACATCTAGATATCTTACCCAAGAAGTCCAAGTGCTATGGTTCAGTAAAAAAAATTATGGAATTACTCAAAAGACAGTTGATAAAGAAGACTCCATGATTACCTCCAGAGAGACAGCCGTGGTTTTATTTTCACAAGCACCATCCAGAACACTGAAGGTGGCATTCATTATGGCACAGAAGGGCACCTGTATCCCCAGGAAAAGACCTTGATTAGTCGCAACCACGGGCAGTTTCCTTCTCACATAGCCATCCATCTCACCATGAGGGAGATGGTGAACCCAGCCTGAAGGGAAACCTCAGTTGAGGTCCTGAACTCTGAAATGCCATGCTCTGATCCTGCATCGCCAATGCCTTTCTGCCTCTCTAGAATTCTCAGGGATATAAAAACTCACCATTTGACCACAATAGAAGTAGCATCACCTGTCTCTTCTATGAATTATAAATAAGTAAACAGCAAAAAAATTTAGTGGGGATATGTGTTTAAAACACACACACAACAAAAAACAGTGTTCCAAGGATTTCAAATCTGCTGTACAAGTTCAAATGATGATACCCTAACACAGTGGTTCTCAATCTTTCTAATCCCATGACCCTTTAATACAGTTCCTCACGTTGTGGTGAACACCCCAACCATAAAATTATTTGTGTTGCTACTTTATAACTGTAATTTTGCTACTGTTATGAATCTGGCAACCCATAGGGGTCGCAACTCACAGGTTGAGAACCACTGCTCTAACACCATCAACACAAAAGCACAACTTTAGTCCAAGATGGCAGCTCCAGCTACTGCTCTCCCAGTGGCATTCCAGTTAATGGGAAGCAGGAAGTGGATTCTTAGCACATATTGCCAGGATTTAGGGGTTAGAGGCAATGGAGAGTGACTGCTTGATGGTTACAGGGTTTCTGTTTGGATGAACAAGATCTGAAAATTCTGCTTAAAGGCTTAAAAAAATGACAAACAAAAAGTTGTTGCCATCAAGTTGATTGTGACTCATAGTCTTGGCTGTCACCTTTATGGAAGCAGATTGCTAGGTTTATCTCTGCAGGTGGGTTCAAACAGCCAACTTTTAGTTTAGGACTCAAGCATAAAGCATTTGTTTCACCCAGGACCTGGGTTTTTTAAATGAGACAATGCAATGATCTAGTAAGCCCACTCCTAGGCATGCAACCTACAGAAAACAAAACTCATGTTGACCAGAGAATCTGGCCATGGATACTTCTAACAGCTCTATTCTTACTCACCAAAGGCTGCTAACAACCCAAGGGTTCCTTGTGGCCTGAATGGGTGAACAAACTGGTATATCCATGAAATGAGGGTCACGGTGGTTCAATGGAAGGTTTCCTACCTTCCATACAGGAGACCTTGATGTGAGTCTCAGCCTATGTTTTTTGTGTGCAGCTACCGCCTGTCTCTTAGTGATATGATATTCAGTAGGTTTAAGTAGAGCTTCTAGACTACGATAGACTAGAAAGAAAGGCTTGTCGCTCAACTTCTGAAATCCAGCTAATGGAAACCCTCTGGATCACAACAGAGTGATCATGGAAATGCGGAGTCAGGCAGCATTTAGTCCTGTTGTGCACAAGGTCACCATGAGTGGGGGCCAACTGGACAATGCCTAACAGTATCAACAGCAAATCCATAGAAGGGGATATTCCCAAGGCCATCAAGTTAATCCAGACTCCAAACAACCCTATAGGATGAGGTAGAATAGTCCCTATGGGTTTCCAAGACTCCAGCTCTTTACAGGAGTAGAAAGCCTTGTCTTTCTCCCACAGAGCGGTTGGTGGTTTCCAACCACTAACCTTGGCGGTTAGCAGCTCACCGTGTAACCCATTACACCACCGAGGATGAAGGATTACAACAACATGGATGAGCCTTAAAAACATTATGCTAAGCAGTGATAAGCTTTACTGATGCGACTTCCTGAAGCTGACCATGAATCTTTATTACTGAAATGATATTATTAGAATCTTTATTACTGAAATGGTATTATTAGAGAACCAGGAAGTTCAAGCACCATTCTGTCCACCATGACTGTGTATCACTCATCCCATATTACTCAGATGTTCATTAGTGACGAGACTTCGATATAGTCCCCAACCCCTTCTTCAGGAAAACAATCCCCAAGGCAAGCAAATGTCTTACCTTCACAGCTTCCCTTGCAGCTAGATCTCACTGTGCAACTAATTATTGACCAATGTTATGTGAACAGAAGTGATCTTGAGCCACACTCTTCCAGGGTAAGAAGGTACTTCTCATTGTCCCAGATGGAACACGCATGTGATGGCAGGTGCCAACGCAGCCATAATGGACCACAAAATGAGACACTTATGTTGATGGTGACAGAGCACTACAGAGCAATCATGTCAACTTTTGGCAGATTATGTCAAGACTCTTCCAGGGGAAAGAAATAAACTGTTAAGTGTTTTTAAGCCAGTTATTTTGACCTTTATGAAAACTGTAAAAACAACATCCTGACTAAGTAGCTTCTAGGAAAACCTCAAAAACCAGGGATATTTAAAAATACTTACATTTCCAGGACCCATTGCTGCTCTGCCTTGGCATTTCTGGACCTGCTCATTGTCGGGTATAACATCTTCTTTACACTTTAAGGTAACCCCTTTGGAAGATAACAAAACCAACCAAAGTTAATCGAAGCAAAGTACAATTAAAAAACAGGACTGGATTTGACGTAAAACAAGCAGTCGTCTAAGTGGGGCATCAGTTAAGACCACACAGAAGAAGCACACCAGCCTGTGTGACCCATGATTGTAAATAATGAACTCCAAATCTGGAGGAGAGATCAGTGTTAGAGTTGAAATTCCAAACACCCAGTTTTCAGAAGGCTACTGATGGCAATAAAAGCCCACAATTCATTTGCAGGACCCCCACCCCCAAATTAAACCTCAGGTGAATCCTCTCAGACTATGGACCAGGGATGGGAAGGGCCATGTTATCAGACAGAATGCACTGTAGGGTGTATTTAGGTTGAAATGTGACATTTTGTATTTGACCTTCCTTTTGATCCAAAGTATACTTGTTCCAGTTTCATATTCTCTGCTTTCTTTTAGATTGAGATCCTTGTCTTTTATTTTGTCATTGTTGTTGAGTTGTTTGTTTCATTTTGTTTGGATTTTATGTTTCTCTGCATATGAAATCCAGGACAGGTAAATCTATGGAGACAGTAACTGGATGTATAGCTTCATAGGGGCATGGTGTGGGAGGTTGGTGAGAAAGGGAGAGCTAATAACATGAGTACAAGAAAGGAGAAGTGTTTTTAAGGTGATTGTGGTGAAGATTATGCAACTCTTTTGAATAGGATCAAACTACTGATACACATGAAATGTTAATTACACGTCAATAAAACTTTTTTTAAGGCAAGTCTGATTATCTTTTAAAATCTGAAACTCCCTGCCATCAAGTTAATTACAACACATACTGACCCCGTAGGACAAAGCAGAAATGTCCCCGTGGATTTCTGAAATGCTAACTCTTTATGGGAGTACAAATTCTCATCTCTCTCTTGAGAAGCAGATTGTGGTTTTCAACCACTAAACTTATGATCCCAACGGTGATAAAGGAACAGTCACATATTATAGTACTGGACATTTTGAGGAACCTGATGGTGAGCTTTAAAAAGCAAGGTAGAGATGCCCTTTTTAAAGTGAGCACCCGAAGAGAACTGTGTTCTTGTTGTTGAGTTGCTGTTGTTGTTGTTGTTGTTGTTAGGTGCCCTAGATTTGGTTCTGACTCCTGGGGACCGTATGGACAACAGAACAGAGCATTGTCTGGTCCAGTGCTTCTTCCAAGACAGATTTTTTTTTGTTCTTTTGGCAGTCCATGGTACTCTTTAAAGTCCAAAAAGAGGCTGTGTGGGTGGTGGCTAACTTCACGATGGGGAGCACCACAGATCAGTCGGCTGTGCTCATCCAATCAGGAGTCCTGAAGCCCCTGACGAGTCTGCTCATTTGCCATGACCACAAGACCGTTATCATCATCCTTCCGACCATCGTCTATATTCTCCAGTCTGCAGTGAATTCTCACGATTTGGAGAAGCTCCATCTCACGCTAGAACAACTGGGTGCCATTGAGAAAACTGAGGCATTACAACTTCATGAGAACCATCAGATTGGGCAGACTGCGTTCAACATCATCAAGAACCTTCTCACAAAGGAAGATGACCTTGAAGATAGCATGCACTTCAAGCCTGAAACTCTAACCCCTCCAAACCCCACAATTTCCAAGCCAGCACACAAACCCTAAATGAGCACTCCTTGCTTCAGAAGCCGTACTCCTCGCACTCAGCACGCCCCAGGTAGAAAGCTGTTTTCAGAGTTAAATAAAGGGTTTTTTGACCCTTCAATATCTTCCCCAGCACCCTAATTCCATTCTTTGAATAGAAAGCAAGGGAAAAACAATACACAATATGATGCATCAATTCTTCATTGGTCTTAATCAATGTCCAACTTTCACATGCATATGAGGTGATTGAAACTACCATAGCTTGGGTCAGGCGCACCCTTTTCTCAAAGTAACATCCTTCATTTTCAACACTTTCAAGAGGTTGTGCAGCAGATTTATCCAATGCACTGAGTCATTTAATGTCTTGACCGGTGAATCCATGAGCACCGGTTGTGGATCCTAGCAATATGAAATCTTGACAACAATGTTTTCTCCATTTATCATGATGTTACCTGCTGATTCAGTTATGACTATTTGGGTTTTCTCTATTTAAAAAAACATATTTTGTTATGAATTGGGTGAAGAGTTACAGAGTAGATTGTCAGTTTCGCATCCAACAATTTAAAAATATTTATACAGATCTTGTTTCATCACATTCAATGTACCACCGATTACCCCACTTCCTACCTGTGTTTATTGTTTCCATTTCTCTTTTTTGCTAACACTTATGGATTTTGTTCTTAGGTAAATGCTGCCCTTTTGATCTTAAATGGTGATTATTCTAATATGTCCTATACCTCACTGTGTTATTTCCCCCTTAAAGACCTATTTATTATTTTAATAGGTTTATTGATGTAAAATCCCACATATCATATGCCTCCACAGTTAAGTCACTTTGAAAATTCCCTCACCGATCAGGGAATTTCAGTCCTAAGTCTAAGGCCTATCGGTAGTTTTGAGGTAGAACCCAGTTGGTCTTCCACATCAAGTTTCTCTGGTGTCGCCCACGGAGGATTCCATGTTCCCTGTAAGGCCAGTGTCTATAACATCATCGTAGAGCTTAGTTCATGGAATGGTTCACCAAAGGTTGGGTGGAAACATTCAAAATTGTCTATTTAGGAACATAGAATTAGGTTTATTCTCCTCTGGGGTTCCCCACAATTATTACTGAGCATCCCTTCCCCATGTGAGGTGGTTCCTCCTCATTTACCCACCAACAGAATTATAAGTGACCCCTCTGAGAAGTACATGTTCACCTCCCCTGGTCTTGACTTGATTTTCCAGAAAGGTTCTCCTCTCATTCCTGTGGAGTGTCTGTGATTTGTCCCCTCTCCCCACCTCCCAAAGGAATGACCCCAGCTGATGTGAGGTGTCTTCTTTTGAGGTGGTTCTTATGACATGCATATAAGGTGGGGATGTATGATTCATGGCCAGCAAGCAGATTTCCAGCCCTTTGTTTGGGAATTGACCTCTAAGATGTGCTTAATTTGTGTTTCTCCTTACAGTAGTGGACTCACAATATTTGTCCTTATGTCCTGGACTTACTTGACTCAGCATAATGGTTTCCAGGTCCTTCCATGGCATGGGGTGTTTCATGCTTTTATCACTGTTTTTTAGGGATGCATACATAGTACTGTACAGGATTATATCATCGGCAAATAGCGAGAGTTTCACTTCTTTGCCTGTTTGAATTCCCTTCATTTTGTTGTTGTTGTTGTTTTCTGATGGCTCTAGCTAAGACTTTCAGTACAATGTTTAATAACAGTGGTGATAAGGGACATCCTTGTCTGAGCCTCATTTTCAGAGAAAATAGTTCTGGTTTTTCCCATTGAGTGTGATATTGGCTGTTTGGTTTTTGTGTGTGGATTTTATTATGTTGAGGAATTTCCATTTTTTTCCTATTTCGTTGAGTGTTTTCATTCTTAAAACTGGGTGTTAGATCTTGTCAAATGCCTTTTCTACATCTATTGATATAATCATGTGATTTTGCTTCTTTGCCTTGTTTATGCAGTGGATTACATTGATTTTTTTAAATTTTGAATCATCCCTGAAGCCCTGGAGTACATTCCATTTGGTCATAGTGAATTATTTTTTGTTATGATGCTGGATTCTATTAGCCAAAATTTTGTTAAGGATTTTAGCATCTATGTTCATGAGGCATATTGGTCTATAATTTTCTATCTTTGTAAGATCTTTGCCTAGTTTGGAAATCAGTGTTTCGCTGTCTTCATAGAATGAGTTTGGGGTGTTGTAATTTTCTATATTCTGGAATAGTTTGTGTAGTATTGGTGACAGGTCTTTTCTGAATACTTGGTAGAATTCCCCTGTTAAACCTTCTGGTCCTGGGCTTTCCTTGGTTGGAAGTTTCTCAATGACCCACTCTATTTCTTTGTTTGTTATGGGTCTGTTGAGTTTTTCAACATCTGTCTGAACTAATTTGGGTGGATAATGTATTTCTAAGTATCTGTCCATTTCTTCTATATTGTCAGATTTATTTGAATACAGTTTTTTCACAGTAGAGTGTTATTATTCTTTTTATTTCATTTGGATCTGTTGTAATGACACCCTTTTCATCTCTTTTTCTGAGCCTGTGGATCTTTTCTGTTTTACTTTATTTAGGTTGCAAAGAACCAACTTCTTGGCTTGTTGATTTTTTTACATTTTGTTTGGTTTTCTACATTGTTTATTTCTGCTCTAATCCTTATGATTTCTTTTCTTCTTTTTTTTAAATAGAGGTTTTATGTTGTTGTCCTTGCTTCTCTCAGTTATGAAGTGTGTTATGTTAGGGTTGATTTTGTATTTTTCCTCTCTTTTCATGTGTGTGTGTTGATTGCTATAAATTAGTCTTTAATTGCTGCTTTTTCTGCATTCAAAGGGTTTTAATAGGCTATGTTATCATTCTTGTTTGTCTCAAGGAATTTTTAAATTCCCTCCCTTATTTGCTGTATTACCTAATCATTTTGGGATATTATGTTGTCCAATCTCCAAATATGTGTCTCTATTTGTCTGTTCACTTTATTGTTGAGTTATAGTTAGTTTTATAGCATTATGATCTGAGAAGATGGGTTCTAGGATCTCTCTCTTTTTTTAAGTTTGTTGAAGCATATTTTGTGGCATAGTATGTAGTCTATTCTTGAAAATGTTCCATGTGTGTTATAGAATATATACTGGGTTGTTGGATAAAGTGTTCCGAATATATCTCTGAGGTTGATTTTGCTGACTGTGTGGTTGAGCTCTTTTTTTTTTTTAATTGAGTTTTTTCCTTGATGGTATGTCATTCATTGAGAGTGGAGTGTTGAATTCTCCTGCTATTTTTGCCAAGGTGTCTGTAGCCTTTTTCATTTCTGTGAGGATTTGATTGATGTATTTCAAAATTCTTTCACTGGCTGTATATAAATTTATTATGGTTATACCTTCTTGGGCTATGGTTCCTTTGATCATTATGTAATGTCTGTTTTTGACTCTTATTATGTTGTTTGCCTTAAAGTCTATTTTTGCAGTGATTGATATTTCTACACCTGCTTCTTTTTGTGGTTGCTGTTTGCTTGGTATGCTTTTATCCAGCGTCTTTTTATGTCTGTGCTTCTTGTATGTCTGTGTCTAAGATGTGCTTCTTTTAGGCTCCATATTGATGGGTTTTGTTTTCTTATCCATTATGCTACTCTCTGTCTTTTTACCGGTACATTTAGCTCATTAGCATTCACTGAGATTATTGATATGTATGTATTTGCTACTGTCATGTTGTTTTGTATTTGTACACATTGTGTGTGAGTGTGTGTAGTGTGATTCGTTTCTTTGTTTCTCCTGTATTACTTTGCTGCTTAATGACTTCTTTTTCCTATACAGGTATAGAGTCAAGGACCCAGTACAGATCTCTTTAAGCACAATACTTCCTTTCCCAATCTTCACCCTTAGATTTTCTATATAATAAGAATCCTTGATCCTCATAACCAAGTGATTCAAGTCTTCCTCAATTTTTGCAAGCATGGTGTGTCATCTGCATATCGAAGGTTGTTAATAAGCCTTCCTCCAACCCTGATACCACATTTTTTTCATGTAAACCAGCTTATCTGATTATTTGCTCATCACACAGATTTAATAAGTATGGTAAGAGAGTACAACTCTGACAAATGCCTTTCCTGATTTTAAACCACGTAGTATGCCATTTTTCTGTTTACACAAATGTCTCTTGGTCCACGCACAGGTTCCAAATAAGCACAATATGTATTCTGTGTTTCCCATTCTTCTCAAGTCTATCCATAGTTATTATGGTTCACAGAGTAACATGCCTTAGCATAGTCAAGGAAACACAAGTATACACTTTCTAGTATTCTCTGCTTTCAACTAAGGTCCAATTGCCATTAATTATTATATCCATTGTTTCTAAATAAATAAATAGAGGCTCACAAAGTAACCTATGGAGTGAGAAAATTGACAAATAAGTAAATGAGCAAATTAAACGAAAGTGAATCTCTGAATGTGGTGAGGGTCAGGGGATCAGCCAGAGGTTAGGGATAGTGAGGATTTTCTAACCAAAGCAAGTCACAAACTCTGTCGCAAAGACACACAGGGTAGGCTTACTTTTGCAGTTGAAGTTTCTGTCTTTCCAGGAGCTTTCTGGGTCAGGACGAAACCCTACCATGCATCTACAGTTGTAGGACCCCAGAACATTGGTGCAGACAGAATTGAGGCCACACAGTAATTGATCTTGGAAGCACTCATCAATGTCTACAAGAAATTTTAAAAAAAGATCAAGACACTCAAGAAACAAAGTGATATTTCTTCCCGGGGTTAATCAACAAGCCTCTGTTCTCCTAGACATTCCACCACTTGGTCCATGAAGCTCAAGTGTCCATTGTTCAATGCAAAGCCAGGCTCCAACTCAAACTTGATGCCATGAGTTGATGGCATCTCATAAGAACTCGTAGGAACCCCAGTGGTGTAGTGGGTTCTGCATTGGGCTGCTAACTTCAAAGTGAACAGTTGGAAAGCACCAGCCACTTCAAGTGAGAAAGAGACTTTCTATTCCCATAAAGGTTTACTGTCTTGGAAACCCAGAAAGGCAGTCCTACTCTGCTCTGTGAGTAGGAAAAACAGGATAGCTGGTTCAAAAGAAGCTCCCAGGAGTGTTGTTGTATGTTGCTTTGAAATCACATGTGGCAATGCACTCATCAACATTTGTGATGCAGAGAATAAGTATGAAGCATGACTAGTCAATAAGTCCAACTAAAGTCACATTCCAAATACATAGAAAATAAAAATACTTACTGATTGCTAGGGATAGGAAGAGGGAGAAAGTGGGCACTTTGGCTTAGAAGGCACGGAGTTTATATTAGTGGTGGTGGAATACTTTGGAAAAGGGTAACAATAATGAGAACACAACACGAAAAGTTAATAGGTGCCATTGAATTGCAAATATGGAATATGCTGTCCTGGCAGATGTTTTCGCTTGTCTATTTTCACCACAATTAAAATAAAGTACGTAAAAACACATTGCCACTGAGTCAATTCTGAGTCATAGTAACCAATAAGGCAAGGTAAACTCACCCTTTTGCGTTCCCAAGACTGTAACACTCTCTTTTTTATTATTCATGTAGTTATGATTTTTTAATTGTGGCAAAATATACACAACAGAACATTCTCCAATCCAAAAAAGTTCTACAGATAAAATTCAGTGTCGTTGATTATAGTCTTCATGTCATACAACTATTATCGATACCCCTTTCCAAATTAGTCCTCACCATTAATTTAAACTCATTGCTTCCTATGCATCAATTCTTCCTCCTTCCCCCAGGGTATCATTGGTCAAGTTTGGTTTCTTTCTTAAGATTTTAACTTTTTAAGGGAGTAGAAAACCTCATCTTTCTCCTGTGGAGCGGCTTGTGGTTTCAAATTGTTGAATTTGGTGTAACCTATTATACCAGTGGTTCTCAACCTTCCTATTGCCGCCACCCTTTAATACAGTTCCTCATGTGGTCGTGACCTCCCCCAGCCATAAAACTATTTTCATTGCTACTTCATAACTATAATTTTGCTACTGTTATGAATTGGGTGACCTCTGTGAAAAGGTCTTTCAACCCCCAAAGGGGTCATAACCCAAGTTGAGAACCGCTGTACTATACCATTATGGCTGCTGCTGTGATGCAACTCAGAAGATGCAAGGAATAAACAAGGAGTCTATTAGTGAATCTAGTAGGCACAATGCGTCTTAAACTGGGTATTACTGTGGAGAGTTAGGATGAGAAGCTGGGATAGGAATATAGATCAATCTGGGGCTCCAAAAAGTTGCAAAAACCACCCTGGGTTGGGAGATACAGGAATGCAATCCTTCAGTTGGCTAGTATTTCAGAAGTCAATCTCCAAGCTTTTCTTCCTAGTCCATCTTAGTCTGAAAGCACCACTGAAGTCTGTTCAACATCCTAGCAATAGGCAAGCCTCTACCTACCAAGAGACAGGTGGTGCCTGCACATAAGGTACATTAGCTGGAATCAAACCTGGGTCTCCCCTATAGTGGATGAGAATTATACATATATTTCAGAGATGAAATACATACATATATACTAGGAGTGACATAGTTTCATTCTAAATCAACCATGAAGAATAGGTGCTCTCTACCTTCACAGGTGGAATTCCTAGAGACGAAACCAGCCTGGCAGCTGCAACTGTAGCTTCCCACAGAGTTGACACAATCAGAGTTCTCTGGGCAGATGCTACTGTTGAGGCACTCGTCCACATCTGGGGGACAGAGGAGGACAGGTAGTAGGCATGACCAGGTGTTCAGGTTCGGAAACACATACCAAGCCAGGAAAAACTGTTTACCAAAGACCCTGTGCCTGAGAGCATTACCTGAACAGGTGAGTCTTCCTGTCTTTCTGGGGACCCAGGTTGTTCTATGAGCGGCTGAGAACCCTGGGAAACAGCTGCACTTGTATACCCCTGGCAGGTTTTTGCAGAGCGAGGCAGGACCGCAGAGTGATGGTGTCGCAGAGCATTCATCCACATCTGGGCAGAGAAAGCAAGGGGATCACTCGTGTATCAGATTGCACTTTCCAAAGATGAGTGTAATGGGATTCTGGCCTGCTTTCCAGCAAGAGTTGGGAGGGGGGGTGTTAATGCTTCCCCAACTCTCTTGACTGTGACTGTTGGTTATAGCGGAAAGGAGTCTCACCAAACCCATTGCTCACATGTCTATTCCAAATCACCACAGCCCTACGTGTCTCAGACTAGAACTGTGTCCCATAGAGTTCTCCATCCTGATTGTTGGTTTGGTTTTCTCTTCAAAATGATAGAGCCAGGCTTTTCCTCTGTTTTTGAACCACCAATATTGCCGTTGGCAGCTGAGTGTGTTAACCCTTTGCATCACCCAAGGACTCCCTTTGTTAGATATACACAACATGGTGGGGTGGGGGGAGGTGATCAAAAAGAGGAGCTTCCGGATGAAATCAGCAGCTATTTCTGAGTCGGAGCCTAAAGCATCATTTTTCTGTCTGTTGCCATCTGAATGCTACTTGCTAAACGTTGGGAAAAAATGTTTACAAGGACCAAGAATCATCTTAGTGATCACAAAACAAGGAAAATCAGCTGGATGTGGTCCATGCACGCCATGGACACTCATCCACAAAGAGAGATGCAGCACTGATGCACGCTTGGCTGAAGATGGACCTTGAAAACATGCTGAGTGAAGCGTGCCAATCTCAAAAGCACAAGTACTCGTCTATACGAACTAAGCAATTATCTAGAAACCATTAGGAATTAGTGGTTATCAGGGTGAGAAGGAGGGAGAAATGGACTTTTGCTTGAGGGGTTGGGAAGTGGTTAGGCTAATGGGGGTTGATATAGTTAGTTTATTGTGCCAACCTGGCCGATAAACACATGTGGGGTTAATTGAAGGACAGAGGGATAAATGGCTCAGTGATCCTCACCTTTCGAATCTCTTGCTTTCTGATGGTCAGACCAGGGTGCAGCTGCCTTAGCCAGTTCCCTGCATTAGCTGGCAAGGCTCACTTCCTGCAAGACATCCCTGAG
>NW_022111359.1:7489695-7501680 GCF_000313985.2 Echinops telfairi | reverse complement strand
GGTGGTGGTGGTGGTGGTGGTGGTGGTGGTATTGTTAGGGGGCATGGAATCAATTCCGATTCACAGGGACCCTTAGGTGCAGCACAACAAAACAATGCCAGGTCCTGTAACATCTTCACACTTGTTCTGCTGGGCATGAGGTCTTCAGTATCTGACAATAACTCAGGGTGGTGCATGAGGTCTTCCATATCAGACAATGTTTCTGTGTGTGCAAGAGGTCTTTTGTATCTTACAATGTTTCTGTGGTATGCAGAAGGTTTTCAGTAACTAATTCATCCCAAGTGAACAGCCGACTCCATCTTTAGAGTCTGTTGTTGTTGTCCATTCTGCTCTGCTGAACTCTGTTCACTTTGGGTGACTCTGCTGGTATTTTTAATACCAGCAACTTAGCTTCCAGCATCACAGCAACACACAAGCCACCCTGACAGGATGAACAACCTGGCCGACCAGTGGTGGATACATAAATTGACATACCCCCTGATCACTCTACCAAATGCTGAAGGCTTCCAAATGGTGATGGACTCACCTTTACACTCTGCCTCTGTGCCCTTGAATTTCATTTGTCCATTGCTGGTCAGGAAGCCCAGTTTGCAGGTGCAGTAGTAACTCTCCAAGGTGTTGGTGCAGGTGGAAAAAGGTGGGCACACCGAAGTATTTTCACACTCATTCACATCTGGGCAGCATGGGAGGAAGAGTTTGGACAAGGTCAGGATGGTGTCACCAGTTAAGCACTCAACTACTAGTTGAAAGGTCAGCAGTTGAAACCCACTCAAAGGCACCTTGGGAGAGAAGCCTGGTGATCCACTTCCGAGACTAGCAGTCATTAGGAATGTTTCCCTCACTGCCACCAAGTGGATTCGGACTCACAGCAACCTCAAGGGACAGATTAGGACTGCCCCTGTGGGTTTCTGAGGTCGCCACTCTTCACAGGAATCTCGGGCCTCATATTGCTCCCAAGCAGCATCTGATGCGTTTGAACGGCTGACTTTGCCATTTTCAGCTCACCCCATAACCCAATACACCACCAGGGGCTCCTCCATATTACGCAAAGAATGAATTAAATCTTCAAACTAGAAATCCAAGAAAAGATAGTTACTACTATGCGACTGAATAAGAAACCACCACTCACTAACATTCTAGCTCACGGCAATCCTATAGGACAGGGTAGCACAGCTTCTGTGGGTTTCCAAGACTGTAACACTTTACAGCAATAGAAAGTATCGTCTTTCTCTGCTGAGCAGCTGGTGGTCTTGAACTGTGGACCTTGCAGTTAGCAGCCCAAACTAACCACTATCAAGTGGGACTTGGTAATCCTTGAGAGTATGAAAATCCCCTCTATAATACATGGGGTCACCATGAACACAAGTCAACACAAAGATAACTGACAACACCAGCCATGGTGCATCACAGGGGTTTCAAGGGAACCTGGTCCGAGAAGGTAAAGGCAGCTAAGCATGCTTAGCCAAGGATCTTGACGATCCCTCACTGCTGAAAGGGTGGTCCGTGGACCAGCAGCATCAGCATCACAGGGTAGGTTGAAGGACCTGGAAACACATAGGTACAACCTCAGAGTCCCTGGGAGGTCCCAATGGTTAGGCACTCAGGCTATCAGCCAAAAGGTCTGTCTGTGGTTGACCCCATCCAGAGATGCTTCGAAAGAAGTATCAGCTTCTGACAGATCACAGCCCTGAAAACTCTACAAATCACAGTTCTGAACAGTAACATATGGAGCAGACTCAGCAACAACCGAATGACATGCGCAAAGACCAGCTTTTTATCTGAAATAGATGGGAGTGAGGGGAGGATTTTGACTAGAGGGGGAACACAGTGTGATTGAGCATCCACTGGTTGAGGAATGAATGAGACAGAGACCGAGACAAGATGCCAGGGAGGAGGCTGCTACAGTGAGATGACGCTGCCTGGAGCCCTCTTCTTGTTAGTTGCCATCAAGTCGGTTCTGACTCAGTGACCCTATACACAACAAAACAAAACTCCGCCCAGCTCTACGCCATCCCACAATTGTTCCCATGTTTGAGCACAATGTGGCAGCCACTGGGTCCATCCATCACATAGAGAACCTTCTTCTTCTACCCTGCCCCTCTACTTGATCAAGAATGATATCCTTTTCCAGGAACTGGCCTCTCCTGAAAATGTGTCGAAAGCATGTAAGATGGAGTTTTGCCTCTTTACCTCTAAAGGACACTCTGGCTGTCCTTTTTCCAAAACAGGTCAGTTTGTCAGTTAGCTGTCCATGGTGCGTTCAATATTCTAGAGCACAACGCGAGTGCAACAATTCTTCTTCTTCGGTCTTCCTTATTCAACGGCCAACTTTCACATGCATATGAGGCAACTGAAAATACCATGGCTTGACTTAGGCACGCCCTAGTCCTCAAAGTCACATCTTTACTTTTCAGTACTCTGAAGAGGAAGACTGAAGAATACATGCATTTAAGTCGTGGTGCTGAAAGAGAATCTTGACAGCACTGCTAAAAGGATAAACCTTTCTGTCTTGGAAGAACTACGGCCAGAATGTTCTTTAGAGGCAAGGACTGTGAGACTTCCTCTTATATACTTTTGGACACGTTGTCAGGAGAGACCAGTCTCTGGAAAAGGGCATCATGCTTGGTAACGTAGAGGGCCAGTGAAAAACAGAGAAGCCTTCAAGGAGATGGATTGGCATAGTGGCTCTAACAATGGGTTCAAACACAAAGTGTGGTGAAGAAATTAGATGGTGCTTGGCAATCCTTTTGCTCCAGGGAGATAATAGATAAGATCCTCTACCATAAAATAACAAAGATGTCCCTAAGGTGAACCAGAGGCAGATAGAAAACATACATTCAAGAAAAAAATAAAGGGCCTCAATTATCAAACAACTAAAAACAAAAACAAAAAAAAATGGATTTGAGGCTCCTACTTACTCCTAGTTCCAATCTAAGAACAATTCGTTATTGCAACATGGCCCTGCCCAACACTCGCCCTCATGAAAGAAACATAGAAGATATGAGTACTACAGCAAAATGTGGTCAAGAAGTTAGATGGCGTTTGGTACCAGGTAGAACAGCATCTGGGGTCTTAATGCCTTGTTTTCAAACAAGCTGTCATCTAAGTAAGACATCAATTAATACCACAAAGTAGAAGCATAGCAACATCTGTGATCCAAGAATTGTAAATTATATAATCCAAACCCAAAGAAGGGAATCATATCAGAGCTCAGATTGTTAGTTTCTGGTGAGCAGAGAGCTACAGATGACAGTGGGAACCCCAAATGTCTTTACAGGATCTACCCAGGGAATATGCCTCATGATTTCCCTCTAACCCTAATTGAAGGATGGAAATAACTTGGTTATCAGACAGAGAGTATTGGAGAGATGATGCTAGTAGATTAAAATGATAAATCTGACTTGAAGGGTTAAAACCTTGTCATTTGATCTCCCTTTTGATACACTGAATGCTTGATCTGGTTCTTAATATTTGCTGTGGTTTTGTTTTTTTGTTTTTTCATGTTGGGGTTTGTCTCTGTTGTATTTTGTTATCGTTGGTAGCCTTCTTGACTCTCTGTTGTGTATTTTTCTATGTTTTTGGGGGGGGCGGCGGTATGAATGAATCTATAGAGAAAATAACTGGAATAAGAGTTCCTGTGGTGTACCGCAGGCGGTGGGGTTAAGAGGGAACTGATATCAGGGGGTACAAGAAGGAAGACAATGTTCTGAAACATTATGGTAGCGATTGTACAACACTGTTTGATACGACTAAATCATGGAACGGTATGATGCCTGTATTAGCTCTTAATAAGATGATTTGAGGCAAACACCGGGCTCAAACCTAGCGGCAGTTCTCAGTACAGTGCAGGACCAGGCAGTGTTTCATTCTGTCGGGCAGAGGGTCACTATGGACTGGAGCTGACTCCATGACACCTAGCAGCCACCACAACAAAGAGGTCTTGTTCAGCAAATTTACCCAGCGCAACGTGCCTTTTGATCGCTTGATCCTGGGCCCTGGGCAGAGCAAAGTGGCTTTCCCCCAACCACTGACTGAAAGGTTCGTGGTGAAGATCCACACAGCCGTGCTGCAGAAGAAAGGCCTGGTGATCTGCTTCTGTAAAGATTTCCGTTTTGAAAGCCCCCACACTCCTTGGGGCAATTCTCCTCTGAAACATGGTGTTTCCACGAGTTAGAACTTACTCAGTGTAAATGGATGGTTTTTGCTTTTAGAGCCCTGAAGAGGATGAAAAATGATTGGACCCTTGAGTTTATTTTAAAGGCAGCAATCGGAGGTCAATGGCCTGGGTATGGGATGTGAAGGGAAAGAGAGGCGTCTACAATTTTACAAACATTTATGCAGTAGAAGCAGTGGACAGGGAGGTAACAATGCCAAAAAAAAATTTCTTTAGACATGCCCTGACTGAGACAATGTGAGCAATGGATGAGCGTGGTGACTTTTTGCCAGTTTTCACTTTCAACTTTATCCTGTTGGTCTTGAAAACCAGGCTGCCCCACCACCACCCCAAGGCACCTTGTTGATTTCCCCCACTCCTAGCATTCTGCCCCAGAAACTCTCTTCTCAGTTCCAAGTTCCTCTTTCATTATTATTCTTCACTAACTTCCTCCCTGTGACAACTGTGGTCTCTTAACTCCATGAACTTCCTTCCCATCACTAGCCTCTTCCAATTCAAACGCCCACAGAGCAAACCCACACAAACCGGAAAAACAACCCAGTTCTCTATGGCCAGGCCCCTGCCAATCTCTCCAGCCTAGCTCCTAACCTGTCCCAGTAGCATACTCATCATCTCTCAGTTCCTTAAACTCTTTCCAGCACTTGCTCTTCCTGGGTATGATCCCTCCTACCACTTCCTTGCCTGGATAAATTAGGCCCTTCCCCCAGGGTCAGCTGAAATGCCCTTCTCAAGAAAGTGTCCCAAACGATCTCAATAAAATGATGCTGATGATGAAGTCCAACAAGACATCCAAGCCCAAATCCAAATTCACTGCCATCAAGTCAGTTCAGACTCATGGCAACCGTCTAGGACAGGGTAGAACTGCCCTGGGGTGTAGACAGCCTCAGCTTTCTCCCCCAGAACAACTAGTGGTCTGAACTCCTGACTTTGTGGCGAGCAGCTCAACTTGTAACCACTACACCACCAGGGCTCTTCTGACCAGGCAGAGCTTATGTTTTTAACAACAACAGAACATGAATAGCTTCTTAAACAACCATAAACTAAGTTAAGGTTATGTTTGAAGCTTGACATCAACTCTCCTGCTTAGCAGCTGATAGTTTTGAACTGCTGACCTTGGAGTTAGCAACCCAACAGGTAACAATCACTATGCCATCAGAGATCCTTAAGTAGTTTACAGAGGCTCCTTTATTAAGGCTTAGACAGGACAATCATTCAGATGAAGGAGACCATTGGAATGAGATTGTCATGGCATCTGAAGAATTTGAAGCCATGTGGCTAATTACAAAAGGTGAAAAACAAAAGAAACTCATCTCAAAAGCACGATGGTCTGCATCAACTGAATTCATCCCATTGGTAGGTGACACTATAGAAGCATGGCAGGGACCATGATTGGAATATGTATGATACTGCAGATTAGACACGATTACAGGATCGATTTGGGAGCCCTCTGACCATTTTAGTTGTGACATGACTTATGACCATGTGACCATGCTATCCTAATTTCTATCACGGGCAAAGCCAGATAACCCCCTGAGGGTGAGACTGTCCCTGCTGGGGCTACCCAGGGAAGTGGCATCAATCTATTTTTTTAAAAAACACACTCTGCGTGAAGGGAAACTTTTTACATTACTGGTCAATGGTCATAAATAATTTAATTAAGGGGGAAGGCACAAATCCATGTGGAGACTCAAAGTGAATGTAGGGCTCTCACTGTAAATGGCAGCCATATGCAAATCTCGTACTCAGAACTTAAGCTCTAATTCTAATACATCTCCTCTGATCGTGTATTTTATTTAAAATCCTCTGATCACACATAGGTTGGTATGCTTTCCTCTGCACAGAATGGTCAATGGGTCCCATAGATGAGTGCTTGCTTTAGGACAAGCTTTCACAGCCCCTTTCTGTTAGCTGAGAACCATCTTATTCCTTCATCATGCTTTACTGTAACACACAAATCTTCAGTAATCACTTTAAGAGGGAAAGTATTAAGTGGAAGACATCCAAAGAACTACGGTACTAGGCTTTACAGTAGGTGAGAATTCAAATCTATTCAAAGAATATATCTTGTATTTCATCAAATATTGAATGGAGGTTGCTTATAATGTGTCAGGAGGCTAATATGCTGGCTGGGAAGTGACCAGATGTAAATGAAAGGTAGAAAAACTAGGGATAAAGGGGGGTTGTCTCCACCAAATGCCTAAGCTAACCAAACATCAGCTGGCTATGCCACAATAAATGGGGTGTGAAAGAAATCAAGCACCCATTACACACCTATGAGGGCAATCCACAGCAGGGCATGCTCCGACCAAGGTCACCTAAGCATAGGTCCACCTGGGCATGCAGCAGACACCAACAACAGTATGTCACACCTGCACCTGAACTTAGTCACTAAACACAGCCAATACCCTCAACCACACCCCCTCAAGTGGGGATAGAAGAGAATAAATAGGGGAGACTGAGGGCAGGCGTGCTCTCAGGTCAGAGGGTAAGGTCTGTCCTGTGTGCACAGTGCGCAGACATGAGCCCTCTCAGGGCTGCACTCTCTTTTTCTTTTTTCCAGTTTGGGGCCTCCTCTTTTGACTCTGTGGACTCCACTTTCTGGCCATTTTCCATGTGGTTTTTCCACACTCCCTGGAGGCAGCTATTTTCGGTTATGAACTTTACCACGCCCGCACCCCCACCCCCGCATGGGGCCTTGCACACGTTCCAGAGATAGCGTGTACTATCTGAGACTGTACTACCCCAAACTTCCCGTTCCCTCATTAAAGGTACTTGGATTTACAAAAGTGTGTCTGCCATGTGTATTCTTTCAGCGTTGAGAAGCAAGAAGTGGGGGAAACCTGACGTATATCAGCCAGTTTCCTGAGAAAGTGCATGATAGGTAACCGCCAAAGAACATTGGCGGCATCAATCTAGACAATAGTACAGATTTAAAATACCAAAAAGGAAAAATAAAGGAATGCTTTTCAGTTAAAATACACAGAGATGTTCATTTGTACAAATTAATTAAGAGCTTTGTAATATTGTCCAAGCAGGGCAGTAGCCAGGCCAAGAGAATGGGGGCTAGAGAAAAGTCTTTTTGTGGGCAGGGCAGAGAAGAAACTGTCCTGACTGAACAATTGTATCCTAAGCATTTCTGTCCTGACTTTTGAGCTGTTGGCTTCCTGAATAAGCTCCAGCATCATCTGTGAGTTCTGGGTGGCCCTTGCAACGAATTCTAGGCCCCAGCTGGAAAAGTAGAGTGCTGTGGAAGGAACAGTGGATGTCAGTTTGGTTCAGGTTTCTGATTCTGGATGCCCCGGTTTTGTGACCCAGTGAAAATAGGGTGTCATTAGGGAAACATAGTCAGTAACCTTATGAACCCGTGATATGAATTGACTTCTGAGGCCAGTGAATATGTGAGCCTTGCCCAAGAGGGCATCCAAGGGGATGATATTTGCCTGTGGTCCCCTAGGAACGTGCCTGGGAGTCATCTTGAGGATTTCTACTTGAACCTTGAAAATATTTCATCTGGGTCTCCTTCTTCCCTCCTGGGGGTTACTACGCTAAGCCTCAGATGCAAATTAACTGCTTTTTGTGACTTTTAGTTGGGAAGTATATTTGAAATGTGTACTGCAATAAAGGGCTCAGATATAACAGCAATTATAAAGATGGCGTAGGGCCAGGGAGTGTTTCATTCTCCTGTACATGTGGTCGTTGTTCAGAACCTAAGAATAATAATAACAACTAAAGAAAGAGCATTTAATTTTGATTGGTGAAATGAGACCATCTGTAGAAAAAAGATGGAGATGTAGTTTTTACTTCCAGACAGTATTATCATTAAAAAGAACTCTTAATTTTATGACTTATGTGTGCTTGTGAAAAAAATATTATATTATGATTAGTGAAATTCATTTACTTTGGACAGGGTTTTGTGTTTATAATAACCTTGAAATCAAAATTCTTCCAAGTAAATTAAGTTAGATATTCCTTGAAGAAAGTTTAAAGGAAAGCTTGAAAATATAAATAGACTTTATTTGCTCAGTAGTTATGTTTGGTGGTAGCCCTGGGTTGGGATGCTTTCTTAATATACACTTACACTTTATATAAAACTCTTTCTTATACATATGAGTTTCTGTGGATTTGCTTCCCTAGTTTACCCAGACTAACACATTATGGTACCTTGGGAGTGGAGTACTGGAGAAACAAATCATAGGATGGAGAGTGGATGTTTGTTTGACCTCTCCCTCATGGTAGGTTTTCTTCTTTGTCTAGCCATAGGTCAGATAAAGCTACTCTGTTTGCTCAGTTGTTTTCTGGGAAAAGTATGGGAAGTATGAAGATGAAAGCTTGTAAACCCACTTGCTTTCAGCCATTAAAATTTGATCTTTAGATGGGTTTAGGCCATGCCTGCAAAGAAAGTTTTGAAAAGATATGCCCCACCCAGTGCTTTAGAGTACTCAGGAATCAATGGTCTTTGTCAGAAGCTGGAAAAAAATGGGAGCCATGAAGAAAACTCCTCTCTAGTATTTAACATTAAAGGGAGCCCGTGAGCAGGCTGAGATGCTTGCTAGGTGACCACCTGGATCTACTTGTTGAGTGGAAGTGGGAGAAATGCAGCAATAAAGAGATGGGTTGAGTTTGGCCACTGACACCTGTGGACTTGGTTTACAGGAAAAGGAGAAGACAAGAGAGGGTTGACTGGTCTAAAGTTCATGACCTAGCACAACGGGGCTAGGCTTACAGAGTATTTGTGAGAACCCATGGTCTAAAGACAAGGTGACTAATGGGCACCCTGGGAAGGCTGAGTGAGGCAGCCCACATTGAGTTGACCAGAACCCGACCAGATGAAGAGATTTTTGAGCCTGTGAACTGACTTTATTGATGGCCTGTCCTAATTTGACTTTGCTTAAGGATGTGGACTTCACAAGGTTCCAACCGGAATGAAGATTCTTCATGTCAAAAAATATGATTGTCTCCTCAGAGCACTGGGTAAATGTAAGTGGGCAGTATAGTAATTTGATACCCAAAATTGGGAGTATACAAACATGAAGTGGTTGGCTTACAAACTTTCATAGGTGGGGGAAATATGCGCCTAGGATTATAGGATTAAGGTGTAGGTGTTACTTAGCTGCAATTGTTAGGCTAAAGAATTGTGTACAGGTGCCAAGTTGGAAAGGGGTGGATTGATATAGTTAAGGTTTATTGTGCCAACCTGGCCAATAAAAACATGTGGGATTAATTGAAGGGCGGAGAGATAAATGGCTCCGTGAGCCTTGCCTTTCAAGTTCTCGGTTCTCTTGTTTCTGATGGTCGGACCAGAATGCAGCTGCCTTAGCCAGTTCCCTGCTTCAGCTGGCAAAGCTCACTTCCTGCAAGACATCCCCAAGGAGAACCCACATGGACCTACCCTGATGCAGCCATGGGTGCTGGAGCAGCTGTGTGGAGACCCCTGCAAGCGCTGAGATGCTTACATGCTTACTGATTTGGCTTTCCTCCTACAGTCAGTGTCATTGCGTGTGTTTTGTGAGATTGAGGAAGACTTTGTAGATTGGTGTCGAACACATGGGCTAATGTTGGACTTAGGGGCTTGGACAGCACTTAGTTGGGATGCTTTCTTAATGTACGCTTACCCTTTATATAAAGCTCCTTATACATATGAGTTTCTGTGGATTTGTTTCCCCAGTTTACCCAGACTAACACAGTGCTGTTTGGACACTCTTAAGATCTTTAGGTACTATGTGAGTGTTGAATTGGGTTAACAAATATTTGCTATACTTTTAAGTATGTCTAAGTATTTATTTGCTACATAAGGAATTGCATATGAGACATATACAGCAGAAACTATGTTTAAAATATTCATTTGAAAATCAATGGGTTTGATTTAGTCACAATTTTATCTATGTAGCTAAAGTTTGGTAGTTCAATTTTAGATTTTTTTTTTCTAGAGGGGGAGAACTCTAATATTTGAATAGCTGAAAACAAAGAACTGGGTATTTTGCAATTAAGATAACTATATTTTCTTTGATTACTGGTTTAAAGATTTAATTAATTTTTTGTATAATTTGGAAGAGGCCTGGTGGTATAGAGAGGGTTGTCAGTTAGGCTGCTAACCAGAAGGTTAGAAGTTCAAAACCCTGAGCCACTCCATGGGAGAAAAATGAGGCTTTCTACTTCCATAAAGATTTACAGTCCCAGAAACCCATAAGGGCAGGTCTACCCTGTAGTATAGAGTTGATATGAGTGGCAATCAGCTCAAAGGCAGTGAGTCTTTGGGTTTGTTAATCTGGTTTCTAGGGCTAGAATGTCTTAGGTTCACTTGGTTATAGAAAAAGTGATGTGCAGGTGTTATCATCCTGTAGATGACTGTAAATCCCTGACAGTTTGAAACTTTAAGGTCACAAAATATATTTTTTTCTTTATTAGGCGCATGATTTAGTTATTTTAATTGCTAGCTTGGTCACAACTTTGTTTCTTTTGAATCTATCTGCTGACCTACAGGCTTACTTCGGATGTTGAGTAACTTAGTGGTTGGATACCATATCTGAACCTTAAAAAAAATAGAATCACTATCATGCTTCAAAATATTGCATCTTGGTGCTAATAAAAGTAAAGTAAATAATTTCATTTGGCCTGGCATTGGTTCGGTGATTCCAGTCAAGTCTTTCACTTTTGAAAGCATGATTATGAGCTAGCCATGGCTACATTCAGTTTTATTGTCTACAGATAAGGGTTTGCTTTCCTGAAAGGCTTGGTTGGTGTGCTATAACACTTGACCAACATTTCCAATAGAAAGATGAACTATACTGGACTCATGAAATTTACTGACATCTTAAACTTAGAGTTTACCAGACTAAATCAAGAGTTCTGAGTTTGAGTTCACTAATTACAACTGATGGAAAGGTCACCAGGAACAGAATTAAGCCACCTGAATAGACTAAATATTCACTATGTCTTTTATTTTTACGTAAGAATATATTGGGTGCTCTAAGATTCATATTTCTGGATATCAGGTATCATTTTGTCGCCTTTCTCTTGAATTGTCTAACAAATGCATTCAGATGTTATAGTTTTCAGATTCATGGTTTGTGTTGGGAAATTTAGCTAGATTATAAAATCTATGGCTAGAGAAATGCAACCATAGTAAGATTTCCTGTAAAATCTCCAAGTACATGGTTTTGTGTCTGAATAGATGAATATTTCTGTGTCCATATTAATGTACAACCTGAGGTTTCACAGAATGTAGCTGTTACTGATACTGCTTAGGTATAGACAAACATCTCATGGTACCTGCTACTCTTGGAGCAGAGACCTTCACGTCTTGGTTTTGTAAGTTTATAAAAAGCAACTGGCCTTGAAATTTCTGTCCTGCCTCAGATCCATTGCCCATAGATGTCCTTTTAAATCTGAGTTCTCAGGGGGAGAGGGAGGAAGCTGGCACATAATAGCCACTCAGAATTTAACAATAGTCTACTGGTAAGAACATTTTGCTCTGTGCATTGCACTCTTTGGAATAATGAAAGCTGTTTGGAGAAACAGATTCCCAAAGAGAAAATCAGACTGGCTGTTCAGATTTCAAGCAGATGAGTAATCAAATTCCTTGGTGTGTTAGTCTGGGTAGATCAGAGAAAAAAATTCATGGAGACTCATATGTGAATAAGAAAGAGGTTTTTATATAAGAGCAATTGAATATTGATTAAAAAGTCCCAGCACGGTCCAGATCAAGTCCACAAGTCCAATATTAGCCCATATGTCTGATTCCCATCTATAGAGTCCTCTTCAGACTCATGAAACACATGCAATGATGCCCAATGCAGGAGGATCACAGGCCA
>NW_022111359.1:7486223-7487131 GCF_000313985.2 Echinops telfairi | reverse complement strand
GAGCATTTACTGTCTCCGAATTTTGGTCCAACACTGAGAGTCAAAGATTGCGAGTCTCTGTAGCAGCTCTCACCAAAGTGCACATGAGCTCACAGTGATCCAGAGATCCTTGAACATAGAATTACTCCCATTAAATGCCAAAACAGAGCACTATTTTCCAGATTTTCACTGGGTCACAAAAACCCACACATCCATAATTAGAAAGCTGAACCAAACTGTTTGTAGGAGAGCAGATCAAGCATTTACAAACAGAGCAAACAGACACAGTCCAACTTCTCTTCAACATCACTCAATACCATCCAGGCAGTGTCAACCCACTAATGGCCCCGTGGGACAAAGTAGAACTGCCCCAAAGGGTTTCTAAGACTATAGATATTTCCAAGCATAGAAAGCCTCATCTTTCAACTGAAGACTAGCTAGTGGTTTCAAACTGCTCACCTTGCAATTAGCAACCCAACTCACTATGCCATCAGGGGTCCCATGTGGTTGTTGTTAGTTGAGTTGGCTCTAAATCATAGTGACACTATGTACAACATAACAAAACACTACCTAGTCCTGCACCATCCTCACAATTGTTCCTATGCCTGAGCTCATTGTTTCAGCCACTGTATCAATCCATCTTGTTAAGGGCCTTTCTTTTCTTAGCTGTCCCTCTACTTTAGCAAGCATGAGGTCCTTCTCCAGTGGCTGGTCTCTCCTGACAATACACCCAAAGTATGTTAGAGAAAGTCTCACCATTCTTGGCTCTAAGAAGAACTCTGCCCATACATCTTCCAAGACAGATGTTTGTCCTTTAGAGAGCCCATGATACTTTCAATATTCTTCACCAGCAACAAAATTCAATAGACAACTAAATAAGTCTTTCAAGGGGAAAGAAAACATCAGACACTTTTGCCAGAAGAAAAAAC
>NW_022111359.1:7484875-7486123 GCF_000313985.2 Echinops telfairi | reverse complement strand
ATCCCAATAAGGGAAAAGTGTGTGTGTGTGTGTGTGTGTGTGTGTGTCTTTGTGTATGTGTGTGTGTGTATGGGGTCAGGTTGGGGTGGGGAGTATGGGTTAATTTATCAAGAATTTTAACAATTAGATTGAAAGTCTTAGATTACCCAAGATTAAATAAAAATTTTAGCAAGGAATCCATCTTCTCAGATTCTAATTTATGACACAGAGATTATCAAAATGGCCAAATCCATTTTCCTGAATCATTCTTAATGAGACTGTGCTAAATATATATGTAAAAGCATGAGGTGGACAGAGACCCTACTCTTTTGTTTATTGCATAGGAATCCCATAAGAGAATTACATATTGCTCGGTGTGTGGGGTTGCCCAATATTACAGAGTTGAGTTAGTTCAAATTTAGGACCTTCCCCAAACCAAACACATCGCCACTAAGTCAGCTCCATGCTAAAGTCACCCTATAGGGCAGGATAGAACTGCACCTGTGTGTTTCTGAGACTGTAACTCTTTACAGGGGTAGAAAGCCCCACTGGTCTTCCATGGTTGGCCGGTGGTCTCAAACTGCTGACCTTGTAGATCACAGCCCAACTTGTAACCACTATGCCATCAGGACCCTTGGGCTCACTAAAATCCTGATGGGAATGCTTCTCATGGGTTGGACAGTGTCCCTTAGATTAAGGGTGCCTGGGGGTACAGAGGCTTAGTCTTAATGTTGAGCTCCTTTCCTGTCTTCTGACAGTTCAGAAGTTATCCTAACTACTTTGTCTTTAAATGTTTTTCAAGGCAGTGGACCACCCTACTGGATGTTAAAACTTCTAGCCCAGTAAATTACACAGAAAGAATATGCAGCTGCTCTCACCAGGTGAGACAACATTACCACCACAACTTCCACGAGACTATTGCAAGAGACAGAGTGAGAACCTCTTGCCCCTGCCAATCAAATGAAGAACCTCATTGCCATCAAGTCGATTTGGGCCCATAATGACCTTATGGGACAGGGAAGAACTGTCCTTTTGGGTTTACAAGTCTTTAATTATCTACAGGAACAGAGAGCCTCATCATTCTCTCATAGAGTGACCGGTGATTTTGAACTGTTGTCTTTGCAGTTTACAACCCAATACATAACCAACGACACAACCAAGACTCAGCATTGCCCTCAGTGAGGGATAAAAAGGAACTCTTGTAAGAGAGTGAGAGGTGGTGGCAAAGAAGGGATGTCAAATAAAAAAATATATCAGGCTAGAGTTTAT
>NW_022111359.1:7476934-7484328 GCF_000313985.2 Echinops telfairi | reverse complement strand
TAGTAGGGGGGAGGAAGCGTTCAAGAACTGGGACCAGGGCATGACACCCCATCAGACTCGACTGGAAAGCACGCATAAAGGACCGCAAATAGACCCTGAACTCTTTAAAAGGCTTTTGTTGTTGTTCTTGTTCTTGCCTTTTTGTTGTTGCCTTTGTTGTTGTTGTAGCTATTGCTTTATTTTCTATTGCTGTTTCCGTGTACTAGGTCTTGTGTTGGTGCATATTGTTGTCACTGCATGTCTACCTGGAAGGGAGAGGTGGGATAAACAAGCTGTAAGAGAGAACAATGGGATGACAGTTCTGTGGGGACATTGAAGAGGGGGAGAAGGGGGAAATAAAGTGGGTGTTAACAAACTCAGGGACAAGGGAACAATAAGTGATCCAAAATCAGTGGCAAGAAGGGTGTAGGACGTCTGACAGGGCTGGATCAAGGACAATGTAACCGAGAGGAATTCCTGAAACCCAAATAAAAGCTGAACATGATAATGGGAGAAGAGGAAAGTACAAAGAAATAGAAGAAAGAACTAGAAGGCAAAGGGGATTCATAGAGATCTAAATACAGGCATATACAGATGTAAATATATTTATATACGATGGGGGGGGTAGATCTATGTACATATATATATATAGGTTTATTATTAAGGAAACAGATGGACAGTGGGCCCCTACTCAAGTGCTCCCTCAACACAATAGCCAAGTATTTCTAATGAGGCTAATATACAACAGTTGCATCCCCAAAGTTTGATTTTAGTTCCTTACAAGTTAATCTTCTACTTTCCCTGAATCCTTTTAAGAGACCATTAAAGGCATCACTACCTTCACCTGCAGGTAATATTGGTGAGAAAATAGGGAGAGCTATAATAGTTCTCAGATGCAAACAAACCAAAAAATAGACAGTAGAACTCAAGAGCCCCAGGAAACCTTGAATCATATGTGGAAAAGGAAAAAAAAAAAACCAAAATGCTTATTTCTCAGATTCCCCAGGGTCTGTGGTCTATGGAATTGGCACCCTTTCTCTGGTGTCAATCCTCAACTCCTAAATTAGCCTATCTTTTATGACACTTTGGATTCCAGGAAACTACACCCAAATGGCCTAATACCCCAAATTCAAATATATTTTATAAACCAAACCAAAAATCTACCACTAACAAGTTGATTCCGGCTCATAGTAATTCTATACATAGTTTCTGAAACTGTACACCTGCTGGGATCAAACCAGCTCCTCTTTCTCCAGTGGAGTGGCTGGTGACTTTGAACCTCTGACTTGTGGGGATCAGTCCAATGCTCACCGCAGAGACCCCTTGGTTAAGTCTTAGGACAAATACAAAGACACATCATCTGGACGAGGGAGAACATAAGCACGTGGCCAGACTGGTGGCCAAACGGGTCCATGGCGACATGGATAACTCTGGAAGATGGAAAGAAAAAGGAATTTCTCACAAAACCATGACGGCTATATGTCAATTCATCACTGCTGCAGGCAGGACTAAAGAATCGGGAAAGGGGTCATGATTGCAATAGACACACTACGGCAGATGAGAAAATGTCACATGCACTCATCGCATGCATCGGGTTTGGTGATTGTAGCGAAAGACCCAATTGAGGAATAAAAGCTAAACCCAAATCAGTTGCCTCAAGCCAACTTTGACTCATGTGAAGTAAGCACCAGACCTTTCTTCTGGTTTCCAAAAAAAAATATGCATCAAGGCATTTATTTTCCACATGACTGATTTTTCTCCCAAGGAGACATCATCACCACCCTCACCACCACCACCACCACCATCATCACCCACCATCATCATCACCATTATCATCACCAACATTACCGTTATCACCGCCATTTTCATCATCACCGTGATCACCATCCTACACCACCATCTGCACCACCATTACCATCCATCATCATCTATCGACATCACCATCACCACCATCACCATTATCCATCCGTCATCCTCATCCTCTTCCCCGCCGTTATCATCCATCAGCAGCAGCACCACGATCATCATCATGCTCACCGTCTTCTACACCACCACCACCACCATCATTGATCAGTATTATTATCACCATCATCATCACCCCAAGAATTTGCTGCTAACCTGGAGAAGAAAAGTAAGCTCTGAGCATGGCCAAGACAAACACTGATACTCTAGCAAGACAGCTCTGCACCCCTGCATTTGAGGTCTACAAGATCACAGATTGTTTCCTCACCTGGTCCTCGTGAATCCTGCCAGCGAAAGGTGCTATTCCATATCTCCCAGCCCCAGCCCACACTGCCCCAGAAGAGAAGCAGACTGAAGGTCCACATTGTTCTGTGGTTGTGTCGTTTGAAGGGGAACTTCTTTCCTCCCCTAGACTTTTAATAGCCAAGGGTGTGGGCAGAGGAGAGTGGAGCTAGGGTTGCTCAATGCTGCCAGAGCCTCGAAGCCATTTGTGCTGAGTTGTCACCAATATGTCAGCAGAACAGCGGGGAAAATCCCTGCTACCCCCCTTCACTGTGAAGAGAAGTTGGCTTGTCATTGTGTTTGGCTTGTCATTGTGTCTCTCCTGAACGCTTCTTTCCTTCTCAACCATCATCTGGCTCCCATTTTTTATCCCCTTCTTTCATTGCTCCCGTTAACTGGACTTGCCCCTCTCTTCCTCAGTGTCCCAGCCTCTCCTTCACTCTTCCCTCTCTTATCAATTTTTTTAATGAACCCTAATGACATATTGAGAGCAAGAGAGTCTGATAATATTCTGTTACCCAATTGTTTCCAATGACAAACATTTCCAGACCTTTCTTCTTAGTCTATCTTCAACTAGAAGCTCCTATAGGACACCAGTGCACTTTGGTAAACTTGCTGGTATTTGAAATACCAGGAACACATCATCCGGCATCCCAGGAAATTACAATCTATCACAGTGCTGCTGACTAACAAGCAAGTGGCAATATCTCTCCCACTAAACAGGAAATCCCATTCTCACTTGATGGCTCCTTACTGTTGTTTTCAGATGGCCTCTGACTTGTAGCAACCCTATGAAAACGTGCTGCAGTAAACCAAGAAGCCACAAAACATTGCTTGGTACAGTGCTTTTCAGCCTTATTTAATTTGCTTCTCTCACCTGCCTTAGTTGAAAGCTTAAAACGTGTCATTGGAGGATTCTTTTTGAGACAATAAAGGTATTGTGTCAAGCTGACTGAACCAGGGTTCTCAGTGGGTTGGCAGTTTATACCTAGATCTCTAAGATCTCCTGGAGGGCATGCAATATAAGTAGATGCTGTCAGAAAGCTTGCTGGCTTCTTGCTGCATCTGGATTGTGCATTTGGCGCATAGACCTATAGTTCTTTGAACTTGAGCCAACAAACTGCTGTATTGCTTGTTAATCCTAGGAGACATCAAAAGCCTATCATTTGACCTGCCAACCTTGAATTCATTTCCCTCTCCAAGTCTGTCACCTGACCCACAAATCCTGACTTTATCAGCTCCTGTAGCATCAGACCCATGGGCTTGGAGCTTTACCATTTTTATAGCTGTGTAAACCATTTCCTTGATATATATTTATCCTGATCTTTGGATTCTGATTATAGGAGGAGCCTGTCACCAAATGCAAAGCTGAACATTCATGATAATTTGCTACAATATACAGAGAAGCAATATTCTCCATCAGTAAAATGAAGATAATCATGTCTCCATAGAGTTTTAGGTTTAATGAGATTAAAGTTCACAAAACAGCATTTTACCTCACAGAGTATATGCTTAAGAATATTAACTATCATCAATGCAATTATTATCCTACTACTGCTGGGTGAGTTGGAGAAGTAACCTGTAGGTCAGTGGTTAAGGGTAAACCATTTTCTTCAAGCCAGAGACCACTGTTCTTTGTTCCAGGATATTACTTTGAGGACTAAGGTGCACCTGGTCCAAGCCCTGTTTTTTTTCCATTGCCTCATATGCAGGTGAAAGTTACACATTGAATAAGGAAGACCAAAGAATTGATGTATTTGGATTGTGGTACAAAAAAAATACCATGAACCAAAAGGACAAACCAATCTGTCTTGGAAGAAGTATGACCAGAGCGCTCCTTAGAAGCAAGGACAGCAAATCTTTGTCCTACTTTGTACATGTTGTTAAGAGAGACTAGTCCCTGGAGAAGCATATCATGCTTGGTAAGTAGATGGACAGTGAAAAAGAGGAAATTCCCTCAAACAAATGGATTGGCACAATGGCTGCAACAATGGGCTCAAGCACAGAAACAATTGTGATGATGGCACAAGACTGGGCCGTGCTTCCTTCTGTTGTACATAGGGTCTGTCTGAGTCGCAACCAACTTGATGACACTTAACAACATGATGTAATCTAACATGACGTAAACAAACTCCAGATGCCGTGTGCAGCAAAGCAGTTGTACTAGGATTAGGGACGAGTACAACCTCCTTTATTAGGTCAGGGCCCTACTGCAAATGAAAAGAACTGTCATCAGGGTGTGGACTCTGTAGAAACAATGGTCTCTTCTTGCTGATCTGAAGCTTCCCTCTCTCTCATCCACCTCCAAGTCTTTTGGCTCCAGCCCATGGCCCACCATATTGTCTGCCTACCCTGGGAGACTCATTAACAACCTGGGACATGCCGATGACATAACATTGCTAGCTGAAAGCAAAGAGGACTTGAGACACTTAATGATGAAGATTAAAGAATACTTATGTAGCTGTCAGTATGGATCCTATCTCAACTTAAAAGAAAAAAAAATCCTCACAATTGGTCCAATAAACAACATCATGGTAAACAGAGAAAAGACAGAAGTTGTCCAAGATACCATTTTTACTTGGATACACAATGTATGCCAATGGAAACAGTAGTCAAGAAATCAAATAACATATTATATTGGGTAAACCTGCTGCCTAAGACATCTTTAACAACAACAATGCAATGTACTGGAACCACCTTCCATGATTCATTCTGATCTAATAAAACCAAATTATCAGTTGAAGTCACGTCAGTATACTAAATCTAATGACTTCTGAATTCTAGAAAGAGCAGATTACAAGCACACACAGACACACTGACAGGGAAAATGGGATATGTAAGAATTGCTTCTAAATCAAAGAGCCCCAAAGAAATCTGGGAACTACCTAAAAAGAGGAAATCGACCCAGTAAGACCTTAATTTGGATGTTTATCTTCTAGAATTACGAGACTGTCAGTTGATGTTCTCTAAAGCCACTCACCTGTGGTGGCAGCACTAGGAAGCTAACACGATGAAATGTTCTACATCCTGAATATCATGGCCGTAGCTGCTCAAACTCAACAAATGTTACACTTTTCATGGACATTACTTATTGGACATTAGATTACTTCTCAACAAAATTGACAAGATTGCCTCCAAAATTAAAAGTACCCACTAATCTACCAAAGTAGCCCATGCAATACAATTTCAAGGGTTCCATGGGCTGGAAATGATGAAGTTAAAGGGCTAAATGGAAAATTTCAAAAGGCAGCTGAACAAGACAAAACCAAATATTATCATGAAATATGTAAAGACCTAGCGTTAGAAAAACAAAAAGGAAGAACACATTCAGCATATCTTAAACTGAAGGCACTCCAGGAAAACTTCAAACCTTGAGTTTCAACATTGAAATATGCTATGGGGAAAATATTGAATAAGGGAGGAAGAATAAAAAAGGAAAAGAATGCAGAATCCCTGTACTAAAAAAGTAGGTAACATGCCACCATTTCAGTAGGTAGCATTTGAACAAGAAAAAATGATATTGAAGTAAGAAATTCAAGCTGCCCTGAAAATATAGCAGGACTCCCAGACATTAGTAAACAACCAGGAATGAATGGAATACCAATTGATATGTTTCAAAAAGCTGGTGGAGCACTGGAAGGTCTTACTAGTCTATGCCAGAAAATTTGGAAGACAGATACTTGGCCAACTGACTGGAAAAGATCCATATTTTTGCCCATTCCAAAGAAAGGTGACCCAACCTTTCAGAATGTTCAAATTATAGAACAATATCATTAATATCACATACGAGTAATATTTTGCCGAAGATCATCCAACATCAGTTATAACAGTACATTGACAAGGAGATGCCATAAGTTCAGGCCAGATACAGAAGATGTAGAATAATAGATATCATTACTGACGTCAGATGAATTTTGGCTCAATGCAGAGTGTGTTAGTCTGGGTTGACTAGAGAAACAAATTCGTTGACACTCATATGAGTATAAGAAAGAGTTTTATATAAAAGAGCAATTGTAGACTTTCCAGATCAGTCCATATCAAGTCCATAAGTCCAATATTAGCTTATATGCCTGATATTAGTCCATAGATTCCTCTTTAAACTCATGCAGTGCACACAATGATGCCAAATGCAGGAAGATCACAGGCCAGTGGGTGGAAAGTCTTGTGGATTCAGTGCCAGTGGAAGCATCTCAATGCTGGCACGGGCCTCCATGTGCCAGCTCTCTGAGTGTCTCAACAGCAGGAAAGAGAAGGCAGAGTGACTGGGCCTGGCCTCCAGTGAGCTATTTATCTCCATCGCACTTCCAAATGAGGTCATCATGCTGCGACCTGATAGACAGGCTAGACTCCACCCCTTCACTCAAGTTGACCGGAGATTAGCCAACTGCCACACAGAAAAGACCAAGATGTTTACTTGTGTTTTTACTGACTATGTCAAGGCATTGGACTGTGTATATGATAACTAACTATAGATAGCCTTGAGAATATTACTAATTCCAGAATGCATAATTGTGCACAGGTAGAACTTATACCTGGATGAAGAAGCAGTTGTGTGAACAGAACAAGGAAATACTGCGTTGTTAAAAATAAGGAAGGGTGCCCATTGGGGTAGTATCCTCCGATCTGAATTCTGAGCTAGATTTATGAAGAAGAATGTGGCAGTAGGATTGGAGGAAGGTTGATTAGCAATCCTGTGATGTGTAGATTACCTACCCTAACTTGCTGAAAGTGAGGAGGACTTGAAGCACTTGCTGCTGAAAACCAGGGATTTCAGCCTTCAGTATGGATTACAATTCAATATTTTAAAAAGACCAAAATCCTCACAAGTGGACCAATAAGTAATATCATGATAAATGGAGAAAAGGTTGAAGTTCACAAGGATTTTGAGTTGCTTGGGTCCACAATCAATGCTCATGGGAGAAGCAGTCAAGAGATCAAAAGACATGTTGCGTTAGCTAAATCTGCTGTACAAAAGCTCCTTAAAGTATTGAAAACCAAGGATGTTTCTTGCACCTGACCCAAGAAATTTTATATGTGTGTGTGTGTGTGTGTGTATTTTTTTAATCCAATCCAGTCCTTCTTGCAGTGCCTGCCTTCCTGGCTCTCCTAGGCGAGATCCAAAATCCTGCAAGAATTTATTACACGGAGAGTTGAGAAGCACCAGCAATGGT
>NW_022111359.1:7471246-7475445 GCF_000313985.2 Echinops telfairi | reverse complement strand
CAAGACATGATGTTTCCAATTGTTTCACATGTGTATAGGGGCAATGCATGTACAAATGTGCTTTACGCAATAGATGAATGTATGGATTGTGATGAGTTGTATGAGCCCCTAATAAAATGATTTAAAAAATTGGACATTGAATATGGAGCATTGAAGAAGAATGCATGTGTTTGAATGGTAGTGCTGGTGAAGAATATTGAAAATAACGTGGAACTGGACTGCTAATAGAACAAGCAAAACTATCTTGGAAGAAGTACATCCAGAGTGCTCTTTAGCGGCAAGGATGGTGAGAATTTATCGCATGTATTTTGGACCTGTTGTCAAGAGACCAGTACCTGGAGAAGCACATCATGCTTGGCAACAGGTGGGCACAGAGAAAAAAGAGGGAGGGCCTCAAGGAGATGGATTGATAACGTGGCTGCAGCAATGGGCTCAAGCACAGGAACAGTTGTGAGGGTACTGCAAGACAGGTCAGTGTTTTGGACTAACATGGCACCTAACAACAACAACATGGGTGTGGTAGTTACATACTGTGGTGTCAATTTGAGACTACTAAGAGTGAAGGGGTGGAATTTAGCCTGTCAATCAGGTTGCAGCTTGACGAGCTCATTTGGAGGCACTACGAGATAAATAGCCTGCTGTGTGCAGGACACACTCTCTCCCTGCTAGACATTCCTGTTGACAAGTCACGTGGAGCTATGCTGATGAAGCCAGAGCCCTGGAGCTAGAGGAGCCATGTGGAGACCCACACCAGCGCTAAGATGCTTGCACCACCACTGGATCCACAAGGCTTTCCACTCACTGGCCTGTGATCTTCCTGCATTCAGCTTGATTGCATGCCTTCCTGAGTCTTAAGAGGAATTTATGGACTAGTATCAACATATGGGGTAATGTTGGACTTATGGACTTGATCTGGACTGGGCTGGGATGTTTTCTTAATGTTCAATTTCTCTTTGATATAAAGTTCTCTCTTACATACATATGAGTGTCAATGAATTTGTTTCTCTAGTCAACCCGGACTGATACAATGGGCCAAGGCATTGGGCTGCTAATGGCAAGGTCACCTGTTCAAGCCACCAGTCAATTTAAGAGAGTAAGGTAAGAGTATCTGCTCCCATCAATATTTACCATCTCAGATACCTACATACAGTCACTATGAGTGAAAATAGATTCAATGGCAGTGTATGCTTGTGTGAATGTGTGTGTGTGATAAACATATATTTTGAAATACAGTGTTCTGAAGAACTACAACCAGAATGCTCCTCAAGGTTGGCCAGACTTTGATTCACTGAATTTGGACATGTCATCAGGTAAGACCATCCACTGAAAAAGACATCATGTTTGGAGAAACAGAGGGTCCGTAAACATGAGAGAAACCCTCCATAAAAGGAATTTATACTTTAGCCAAAACAATAGATTCAAATACCATATGTCAGGGACCACTGGGGTGGTTCAGGACTGGCCAGCATTTTGTTTTGTTGAACTAAGGCTGTCGTGAATTGGGAACACAGCAGGGAAATGTGTTCTGTGTTACTCTAATGATATGGTATCTGAAATTTGTTCTTAGATAGATTTGATCTCACTTCAGAATTGTGAATAGTTCTTACCTTAAAAGTCTAGGCAGCATGTGATCCAAGATTGGTAAATAATAAAACCCAAGCTCACAGGAGGGAATTTTATTAGAGCTCCAAATCCGAGCACCTGGTTTACAGAAGGCTATGACTGACAGTGAAAGACCAAAATCCATTTGCAGAATCCTCATGTAGATTAAGCCTCCATTGAACTCCCTCACACTATGTGGATTGTCTTGCCTTCAGAAATAATGCATTGGAAAATGGATTACTGCAGACACAGTTAGGTTAAAAATCTAACATATTATCATTCATTGTCCCTTTTGACCCATTTTAACTTGTTCTAGTTTCTATTTCTATTCCTGCTTTCTCCTGGAATAAGATTTTCTTTTTCATTTTTGCATTCTCTTTTGTGGTTGTTGGGGGTGGGTTGTATGATTTTTCTTTCTATCAGCCTTGAGACAGAGACAATAACAAGATTGATCATTTATTAGGGTTATAGCAGGGGAGGTGGGTTGGTAATTGAGAACTAATAATAAAGGATACAAAATGAAGGAAATATTCTAAAACTGATTGTGGGGATGATTGCCCAACCTTTTAAATATATCCAAACCATTGAATTCTATAAGCAAATTTGTGTCAACAAACTGTTTTTAAAAGCTAGGCAACATGCTAAATACACAATTCCTTTAGGTTTTGAAATAAAAGAGATAAAATCAATCACTGGTGTGGGTACTCTTTCCCCACTGCGCTCTGACTGAAAAGATGTACACCTTGAAAATTCTTCCTCATCAACATTTAGAGATTGAACTTTTTTAACAGGTGTTTTTAATGCTTATGAAAACAGTGGTGGTTCTGTGGTATCTTTCTCACCTCCCATGTGGGAGACCTGGGTTTTAATCCCAGCCACGTGCATCTCATGGGCAGCCATCCCCTTCTGTCAGCAGAATCTGGCATGTTGCCGTGACACTGGACACGGTTCAGCAGAGCATCCAGCCTAACATAATCTAGGAAGCTAGGCCTGGCAATCTATTTCCAAAATCCTGCCAGCAAAAAACCCTATGGGTCATCATGGTCCCATCCCACAGCAATCAAGAGGATGAGATAGTGAGGCAGAGCAGGGTTTCACTGCACTGCGCCTGGGATCACCGGAGATGGGCGCTGACTTAGCCACGGCAAACCACACGAACGCCCCATTGCATGGCTTATCCATCTCCCCTTGCAGGGAATAGTTGATGTTTGCTTGCAACTCTGTGCACAGCCTCTCTGCAGACTTCTGCAAGTGTCTCTGGCAGCGTGCTAAGCCACTTCCTGTAAGGGGTTTGCCTTATCAGTCTTTCTTACTGCAGAAAAAGGAACTTGCTACTCTGGACTTACTCAGGCACCCTTAAAAGAGCTAGAGAGGAGGTAGAAGTGCAAAAGTCTGAAGAAAACATAATAAATCATCCTGCAAAGTTTCCCCTGATAGGCCCCTGACCTCAGGCCAAAAACGGGCTCTGCATGTGAGGGGGAAAGCTTCAAAGAACAGGGGAAGAGTGGGCCTCCAGGCCAGAGACTCTGAGAGAGAAGCCGAGTCTGGTGTGAGAGGGGCTTCCGAGTGCCACAACCCACAGGAGGGTTGTATTGCATTTTTCCATCACCTGTCGGCCTGTCATTGTATCCCAGGGTGGTGATGTACTGCTGTGGTGCTAGAAGCTATGCCACCGGTATGCCAAATGCCAACAGGGTCACCCAGGGGTGCATGGGTATCCGCGTAGCTTCTAGACTAACACTGATGAAGAAGAGAAAATCGATGATGAAATTCCAGACCCCAGCCTATGAAGACCCTATGAGCCACAACAGAATATTATCCAATATAGTGCTGGAAGAGGAGGCCCCCGGGTTGGGAGACTGGAAATATGCATTCGCTATAGCAATAGACAGGAGTGGCAGTCCTAGAAGGTGCAGAGCCAGGCATTGGTTTCCTTCTCTTGTGCACGTGGTCTCCATATGTCGGGGCAACTCAACAGCAGCTAGCAAGAACAACATCATTGCATCATTCTGTTCTGTAGTTTCACGTGTAGGCTCTTCTGACCAACTAGACCCCCTTCATATCTCACCAACAACAACCACTCCATCCCAAAATAAGCATATCCACGTCACAAAGTCTTCAAAAGGACTACATGAGGCCACTGATGGAAAGACAAATGGAAGACTAGCCAATACACACAAGCTCTTACTTTTGTTAGTGCCCCACGAGGGTGGTAGCAACTGTTTGAATTCCATTGTCCACAAAAATGTTGGAGCTTCTAACCCCCCGCAACAGCACCCCAGAGGGAAATCCCAGCACTCCACTTTCATAAGATCACAACCATAGAAAATCCCAGGTGAAACACAGGGGGTCCTCAGGCAGAGCCTGAGGGAGAGCTGGAACCAATTTGAGGGTCATGGGTTTGGTTGTATACTACTGCTATGAAATGATGGCATCAATGAGCAGAATGAGCATTTCTAAGGGCAGTTCTAGAAGATTAAGTATTCCTATAAAATGTACAAAGACCTGCAGTTAGAAAGCCAAATTGATGGAGCAAACCAAAACAAAGAGAAAAACCCCTCACAGCCACGAAGTCAATGCTGACTCCTAGTGACCCC
>NW_022111359.1:7468173-7470118 GCF_000313985.2 Echinops telfairi | reverse complement strand
CTGAAGGCAGAGTGAGGGAAAGAGGGCCAGGGGTAGAAAGACATGGGATTGGCAGGATTTCTGGAAGGGATAGTTTTAACAGCCTGAGACAATTTAAATCTTCAACCCCCCCTAGGCTGATTCTCAACTTCAAAGTCGGCAAACCCCACGCTCTTTTTGCTGACCATTCCCTCCCCATGTCTTTGCATGGGGAGAGCATGAGTAGGCTTATGAGTGGACCTGGGAAACAGGACCGGATTTGGGAATGGTCCATTCATAACCTGGAGACACAGACCAGCCAAGTACCCCACCTGATAAAACCTCCTAGACCCAGTTCATTCAGTGACAACTCTCGTGAGTCGCCATCGGCTGCATCAGCTGCTTGTGAAATAGCCAAGCTTAAGTCACCCCATTTCTTTTCATTGACCTAGAGGCTAAGCGAAACTGTCACAAAAGTATCCTTGCTTCCAAAGGCCTCCTCCCCAATCTGATTGCTGCGCTCAACTCAAGGTAGTCTGTATTTTATCATCACAATGGAATTCAGGCTTATAATGGCCCTTATAATAGCTCTTAAAAAGGCTAATTTTTGTTATAACTACCCCTCTCCATATTAGAGAGAAGCAGTAAGTCTTTTTCTGCCTCACTGGGAAGGCTGGGATCATAAAACAAGGTGCTTAAGACTACCTAAATATACTCTTACTTTACTTCTGTCAATACCGCTTATTTAGTGATATATGAATTTTTAACTTGCTTTTTATTTTATTTTGCTTTCTGTATTCCACTCCCTCCCTAAATCATATAAAAGGCCACCCCACCCCCACCCCCTGCAGTAAGGTGGACCAAGCCTTTTAACGGTTCCCTCTGCAGTCTGGACTAGCCTGAAAAATAAAGGCTTCGCATAATTAAATTGGACATTGTCGTGGTCTTCATTTACTCGAACCCGCAACACTTTTCTTTCCTTTCCAAATCAACGTTGCTCCCTGCTGGCCCTTGTGGCCCTTGAGTGCATTCTTCATTTCAAGAGACCAAGAGCCCCTGGACCCATAAGAGTAGTTCCAACAACTTCTTTGTGCTCCTGTGGAAACGGTACAAGGGACAAGAAGCAGCTGTTCTCAAAGAACCAGGGAGTACTGCGTGGTTTCAAATCAGGAAGAGATGTGCGTCATCATGATTGTGCTATTTCACCATACTTATTCCATCTTGATGGCAAGCACATCTGAGAATGTGGACTGTACAAAAACGAATGTGGCATCGGGATTGGAGAAAGGTGTGTTAATGGCTTGCAGAAGGCAGATGACACGGCCAGGCTGGCTGAAAGAGAAGGGGACTTGAAGACCTTACTGATGACAACCAAGGACGGCAGCCTACAAGATGGGTTGAAACCCAATGTAATGAAATCCAACATCTTCTCAACTGGAACAATAAACCACATCCCACCAAACAGGGAGAAAATTAACATTGCCAGGGATTTCAATGTGGTTGAATGCCAAGTCAGTGTTCATGGAGCAGAAGTCAAGAAATCAAATGGCTTGTTGCTATAAGGTCTTTCAGAGACAAGAGCCGAGCGAGACCTTTAATTAACAGATTTATTGAGGGAGGTGGAGTTTGTAGGGAACAGGAAATCAAAGGAAATGAAGTGAACGGAGTATAGGATAGTGAGATCCAGAAAGGTTAGAGCTGGCCCTTTGTCTAAGGCCAGAGAATTAGCTAACTGAAAAGGTATAAAGTCCACGAGAGCTGCTATTACATAAAGGAAGAGAAAATTGGGTCTAATACCAGGCCCAATTGGGTCTAATACCAGGCCCACCAACAAACTACAGCAGTCTGGTGAGGACGGAGTTAAAGGGCTGCAGTGTCTGTGCAGAAAGGGCAGCAGGAGTCCCCACCCTGGCTGGGGGATCCAGCCTTTCAGGTATGGAGCAAGGGTGAGAGTCAAGAGCAGCAAGAGAGGCAGGAGAGCGAACAA
>NW_022111359.1:7466036-7467332 GCF_000313985.2 Echinops telfairi | reverse complement strand
CCCACTTTTCTGTTGTCCATCCCCCAGGGAGGAGGGAAAGAGAAGTTTCTGGTAATACAGTCTCAGAGAGTACACACTATCTCTGGAACGTGTGCAAGGCCCCAGAGGGTGTAGGAAAGTTTTCAGCTGAAAATGGCCACTTCGGGGGAGCACAGAAAGCCACATGGAAAAATGGTCATTAAGAGGCATCCACAGAACCAAAAAGGAATCCTGGGACCAAAAAAAAGGAGAGAGAGGACGCAAGCTCTGAGGGGGTGCACATGTGTTTGACGCTCACACAGGAGAGATCCCACCCTCGAACCGGAAGAGAGAGGGGCCTGAAAGAGCAGTCTGTCCTCAGTCTGTGCTGTTTATCCCCTCCTATCCCCACTTAGGGGGGTGGGGGTGGGGGAGGGCATGGTTGAGGGTGTTGATTGATCTTAGTGGCCGAGTTTAAGCACCTGTGTGACTTAATGTCGCCGGTACCTAGCGTGTGTGCCCAAGTTGACCTTCACCTGTGCCTAGGTGACCTTGGTCTCATCATCCCCAGATTTGGAGTATCCCCATAAGTGCCTAATGTGTGCCTGATTTCTTTCAAACCCCTTTCTTGTGGCCTGGCTAGCTAATTTTTGTTTAGCTTAGACATTTGGTGGAGATAAGCCCATTTATCCCTAATCTTCTTGCTAATCAAATTGACTGGGGACCCTAGGCATTCGCAAACATCCAGGCTCCAGGGATTGACTGAATAGACTAGGAAAATCTGTGAAAGAACAAGGATGCCACCTTGAGAACTGTGGGAAGCTGAAGACTGGGAAAAGAGGGTACATGGATGTAGTAGTTACATAATGTTTTCCATTTGAGATTTAAGAGTGAAGGGGTGCAGTTTGGCCTGTCAATCAGGTCACAGCTTGATGACCTGATTTGGAGGGACTAAGGAGATAAATAGCTCACTGGAGGCGGGACACAAACTCACTCCCTGCAAGACGTTCCTTCTGACAAGACACATGAAGCGCTAGAGCCCTGGGAGTTGGACAAGCCACGTGGAGACCCTGCTAGCACTGAGATGCTTCTACTGCCACTGGATCCACAAGACTTTCGACCCAATGGCCTGTGATCTTCCTGTATTTGGCATTATTGCATGGCTGTGTGAGTCTAAAGAGGAATTCGTGGACTAGTATTGGACATATTGGCTAATATCAGACTTAGGGACTTGATCTGGACTGGCCTGGGACGTTTTCTCAATATTTAATTGCTCTTGTATATGAAGCTCTTTTTTTTTTAATAATCATTTTATTAGGGGCTCATACAACTCATCAC
>NW_022111359.1:7447210-7465115 GCF_000313985.2 Echinops telfairi | reverse complement strand
GCTAGATGGCCATCTGTTTGTCTTCAAGCCTGTAAGACCCCAGATGCTGTATCATTTGATAGCCAGAAACCATCTGCTTTCTTCCCCACTTTTGCTAATGCACCCCCTATGTCCTCAGCGATCGAGTAAGGGTAGGCTGGTGTGCTTCTTCCGTGTGGGTTTTGTTGTCTCTCAGCTAGATGGTACTTGTTTATCTTCAGGTCTTTAAGGCTTCAGGTGCTATATCTTTTGGTAGCTGAGCACCATCAGATGAAGCTCTTTCTTATACACATATGAGTGTCTATGAATTTGTTTCTCTAGGTTACCCAGACTAACACAGTGGAAAATTTTTCTGTGCTCATGATTAAGAAGCTTGGGAGGCCAGGATCCTGGATGAAGGGAGGCCTTCACATTTGTGAGTTGGAGAACAGTCCCTGTCACATTCTCCTAATGAAAGATCATCCCCACAATGTCCTCTTATTACAGTGCTACCTGAACGTCACTTCTTACAAGCACATGGCTAGTTACTCTCCGACTGGCAGCTTTCTCAGTAGGAGCAGACATGTTGCTATCATTCTCCCCACTCAGGGGACTGTCCACTCCCTTCTACTGCCCCCTGCACTGTTGTTAGGTTACTCCCCCAATGAACTCAGGGACATCTAGGTTAGGACACTGTCCATCCTGTTACATTTGTGGTTGTCTGTAGCTAAGAGGGCTTGCGGGACTCAAGACTATATAAGTTGGTGAAAGAATATATTCTCTCTCTTGATCCTGACCCCATGGAGGAGGTGAGTCCACTGTATTCTCCGTCTCTCTCTTTTATTTCTTTTTAATTGTACAACCATTCCTTAGAACCCAATCGGTTGTGGGAGGCTAGTTTCCTCCTACAGAGTACTAAGGTACACCTGGCCCAAGCCATTGTATTTTCAATCCCTTCATATGCAGGTGAAAATTGGGCCACGAATAAGGTCAGCCAAAGAAAACTTGAGCCTTTGAATTGTGGTTCTGGCAGAGACTATTGAGAGTCCTGTGAAGTGGCAGAAGAAGAAACAAATCTGTCTTGGCAGAAACACAGCCCAGAACCTGCTTGGTGTCAAGGATGGTGAGACTTCATCTCATGAATATTGGACATGTTCTCAGGAGAAAGCAGTCTCCGAGAAAAGGACTTGGTACTTGGTAATGTAGCAGGTCTGTGAAGAAGAGCAAGACTCTCAAGGAGGTGGATTGACATAATGGTTACAACGGTGGGCTCAAACAGAGTAACTGTGAGAATGGGGCAGGGCTTGGCAGGGTTTTGGGGTGCTGTGTATAGGGTTGCTATAAATCAGAGCTGACTTCACAACCCCTGCCGACAAAGCTATTATTACCCCAGGAGTCCCTCAAAAGCGCAAAGGATTGATGTGCTCAACCATTAAGAGACAAGCTGGCACTTCGAACCTGGCAGGGACAGAGCAAGGGCTTCTGCCCTGCCTGCTAAGGGAATGGGCAAAGTACCTGTGGAACAAGTTACGAATGAAGGGCTCTGTGAGAACTGGCTGGGAAGACACCTTCACCTTGAAGCCAGGCCCTTGTGAATCTCCCGACACAGACCTGTGCTTGGAGATAATCCTGAGACTTTCTGAGACACTGGGATTTCTTTCTTTTTTATGCATCATTTTATTGGGGCTAGTACAACTCTTATCACAATCCATACATCCGTCCATTGTGTCAAGCACATTTGTACATTTGTTGCCATCATCATTCTCAAAACATTTTCTTTCTACTTGAGCCCTTGGTGTCAGCTCCTCATTTTTCCCCTCCCTCCCTTGCAAACCCTTGGTAATTTATAAATTATTATTATTTTGTCATGTCTTACACTGTCTGATGTCTCCCTTCACCTACTTTTCTGTTGTACATCCCCAAGGGAGGAGGTTATATGTAGATAATTGTGATCGGTTCCCCCCCCCACCTGTCCCCTACCCTTCTGGTATCACTACTCTCAATATTGGTCCTGCAGGGTTTATCTGTCCTGGATTACCTGTGTTTCAAATCTTATCTGTGCCAGTGCACATCTTCTAGTCTAGTCAGATTTGTAAGGTAGAATTGGGATCATGATAGTGGGGTGGGGAGGAAGCATTAAAAGACTAGAGGACAGTTGTGTGTTTCATCAGTGCTACCCTGCACCCTGACTGGCCCATCTCCTCCCCACAACCATTTTGTAAAGGGCTGTCCAGTTACATAGAGATGGGCTTGGGGTCTCGACTCCCTGCTCCCCCTCCTTCACCATGATATGATATGTTGTTCTTTGATACCTGATACCCGAGCCTGTCGCCGCCTCATGCTCACACAGGCTGGTGTGCATATTCCACATGGGTTTTTTGCTTCTCAGCTAGATGGCCGCTTGTTTATCTTCAAGACTTTAAGACCCCAGATTTCGATAGCCAATTTTTCAGCACTTAATGGCCAGGCCTTTCTTCTGAGGCACATATGAGAGCACTTGAAGCTCCCACCTTTGAGTCAGCAGCTGAGTGCATTAACAGCTTGCATGGCTCAGGGTCTCCACTCAGCAATATAAACACATACTTCTCCTTCAAAGCCCCTGACCCTTCCAGAAAACCTCTCATCCCTTGGTGATTATTTAACTACGCGCCTCCCCCTGCCCCAGGAAACTCAGCCTGGGAAACCTGTGTCCAGCAGGACTCTGAGGTGAGACCTCTGTGGGTTGTTCTGGGTGCAGAAAGAAGGTGGGGAGGGGGTTTGATGGATGAATGTCTATGGGGTGAAATTGAGCAGCGAGATGATGTTGATCAAGTGCTAATCACAAAAGCATCAGCAGTCTTTTTGGGTGCCAAAATAAGGCTCATATGGACAAGGTACTAAACACACACACACACACACACACACACACACACACACACACACTCACACGGAACACACACCACATTCATCTTTCCCTAGATGCAGCAATCAGTAGAAGTTGCGTATGATTGTTCTTGTCCACTAGGGGGCAAGCGCGGTCTTCATTTGGGACTGAACCAGTGGTGGAAGATGGGTGCCTTCAGTATAGGTCTTTATAAAAACACCAATGTTAACAGGTAGCTCTGTTAGGTGCAGTGGGTTTCTCTCTGTGTATTTCCATCTGCATTTGCCAATTTCACTTATGGATATCTTACCAGTATCTAGGAAGAGCACTCTCAGCATGTCTTAAACTGAAAGCGCTAGAGAAAAAAATGCAAGCCTCAAGTTGCAGTATTGAAATTTCCTATGGGCAAAATATTGAATGATGCAGGAAGCATACAAATAAGGTAGGAAGATGATACAGAGTCACTGGACCAAAAAGAAGTACTCAACCTGCCACCATTTCAGGGGGTAGCATCTGAGCAAGAACCAATGGTGCTGAAGGAAGAGGTTCAAGCTGCACCGAAAGAAGTGACTGAAAACTAGGCTCCAGGAATTTATGGGATACCAATGGAAATGTTTTCACAAGTTGATGAAGCGCTGGAAGCACTTAATTCTCTATGCTAGGAAATTTGAAAGACAGCTACTTGGCCAACGGACTAGAAAAGATCCATATTTGTGCCTGTTCCAAAGAATGGTGACCCAACAGAATGCTCAAATTATACAGCATCATTAATATCACATGCAAGTAAAATGTTCCAAAAGATCATCCCACAACGGTGGCAGCAGTACACTGACAGGGAGATGCCAGAGGTTCCGGCCAGATTCAGATGAGGATGTCATAGGAGGGATAGCATTGCTGATGTCAGATGCATCTTGGTTAAAAGCAGAGACTACCAGGAAGATATTTAGTTGTGTTTTATGGACTCTGCCAAGGCGCTCAAGTGTGTCGATTAAACAAATGATGGACATCCTTGAGAAGAACGGTAAATCCAGAACACTTCATTGTGCTCAGGTGGGACCTGTACATGGACCAAGAGGCATTTGGTGCAAACAGAATAAGGGAATAAGTACTGGCTTAAAATCAGGAAAAATATGCATCTAGGTTGTATCCTCCCACCATGCTTAATCTGTATGCTGAGTAAATCATCAGAGAAGCTGGCTTATATGAAAGAGTGTGGCATCAGAATTGGAAGAAAGCTTATTAAAATCCTGTGATATGCAAATGATACCATCTTGTTTGCTGAACATGAGGAGGACCCGAAGCATTTGCTGATGAAGATCAACGATTGCAGCCTTCTCTACGGATGACGACTCAATATAAAGAAGACCAAAATCCTCACCGCTGGACCAATAGGGTAACATCGTGATAAATGGAGAAAAGGTTGAAGTTGTCATGGATTTTTGTCTTGTTTGGATCCACAATCAATGCACAAGAAAGCACCAGTCAAGAGATCAAAAGGCGTGTTGTATGAAGGAAATCTGCCGTGTAAGACTTCTTTAGAGTATTTGAAAGCAAGGATATTACTCTGAGGACTGTGGTGTGCCTGGCCCAAGCCATGGTATCTTTAATCGCCTCATGTGCATGTGAAAGGTGGACATTGAATAAGGAAGACCGTGGAAGTGTTGATGAAGTTGAAGGACGGTGTTGGAGAAGAACATTGAAAGTACCATGGACTGCTAAAAGGACAAACTGAACTCTATTGGAAGAAGGAAGGCCAGAAAACTCCTTAGAAGCAAGGATGACTAGTCTTTGACTTACATAGTTTGGCCCTTTTACCAGGAGAGGCCATTTCCTGGAGGAAGACAGCATGCTTGCTGTAGTAGAGGGACAGCGAAAAAGACGAAGATCCTCAACCAGATGGATTGACACAGTGGCGACAACAATGGGCTCAAGCGGACCCAAAACGATAAGCATGGTCCAGGACCAGTCATGTTTCATTGTGTTGTACATCGGGTCACGATGAGTTAGAACTGACCGGATGGCACCTCACGACAACACCAACGTAAACATTTGGGTGGGTCTATAAATGTATGTATAGACATACAGCATCTCTAAAAGGTTCATAGGAAAATCCCGTTGTCCTTTCATTCCCTTTTCCATGACCCTTTTGAAGCTCTATTATTAGCAGTTCAACAGAAGCAAACCTGGCCTGATGCTACGCCATCCCCACGTGCATTGTAAGTGTGAATCCATTGCTTCGGCTTTCCAACCTGGGATGCTCATTTCCAGCACAATTCCGGACATTGTTGCTCCGGGATCCCTAGGGGAGTCACTGGCTGATTTTCAGGAGATCACCATCATCCACGCTCCAACTCTCCCACCCAACCCCCCACCCTCCAGTCTGTCTTAGTCGGGAAGCTCTGCTAAAACCTGTCCTCCATGAGTGACCCTGCTGTCATCTGACATCCTGGCGGTATGGCTTCCAGCATTCTAACTACATGAAGCCCCCACAGGACCACAGACAGATAGATCGGTAGGGTGGGTGTTTCTTCTGACCTAGGGACCGTGCGAAGCGCTCACATGCGCTGCATGATCTCATTGAACCTTCACTATTCACCCCATCGGGAGGGGTTGCTGTGTGCCTGTGAGTGGACTCTGATTCACAGTGACCTCAGAGGACAGAGGAGAAGGGGCCCCTGGGTTTGGTAAACATCATGGGGAGGGGAGCGGATCCCTGGGTCTTTGCCTCCTGGAGCCTTTTGATGAGAAGATAAGCACCGAACCATTGTGCCACTAGGCTTCCTTCTCTGTGGGGTGGCTGCTGCAATGGATTCAGCCAGGAAACAGAGGCCCACTCAGGAAGGAATGAAGAGACTTTATTGGAGGGCTTATTTACAAAGGTGGACACAGGCTTAGAACAAAGCAACAAGGGATACTGGAGCAGGCCAGGGTAGCAACTATCAACTATGTCAGGTGTCGATGGGACAAAGGGAGAAAGAGGCTCCCAATGACGAGCAGACACCTTTAGGAGAGAGTTACAACCAGCCATGGCCTAGCAAGAAGGGATCTGGGGAGAGAAACCCCCTCCTCCCAACTCACTCCCCTTCCTTCTTTCCATCTCCTCCCAGAACCCTCCACTGCCCATACCACACCAGACACCATGCAGACTTCTGATCCACCCAGATCAACCTTCCGGGACCCAGCGCAGGGTGCCAAAGAGAGAAGGGTGGCTCTCCAAGGCCAGTGGCACTTACCATTCCCTTATCATCTCGGTTTTGTAGAGCAGGAAACTAGAGCTCAGAGACGGGAAGCTACTAGTACAAAACCACGCAACCTAAGTCCTGTAACTGGGACCGAGTGCTCTTACATGCCTGACTCCCGGGTCTGGCTCTTCTATCTGACCTTCCTCTCCTTCTTGCAGGAGGTGCCCTCTGCCTCCTCTCGGGTACAGGCTTCCCAGTGCACACGGGCTGCCATCGAGTCAACCTGACTCCCAGTGGCCTCGTGTGTGTCAGAGTAGAGCTGTGCTCTCCAGGCTCAGTTTTCAGAAGGAGGTTGCCAGGCCTTTCTTCCGAGGCACCCCTGGATGGGCTTTAACCTTCAACCCTTCTGTGAGCCAGCGAGTCTGTTCACCGGTTGTACATCCAGGGACTCCAATTCTAACATTGGCTGTCATTATTATTTAACATATTTTAAAATTCAGCTGACAGCCATGTTACCTAGGCTCTTGGCTCATTGAAGCCCTACAATTACTAAGGGGCAGTGAGCTGATGTTCGTGTTCATGGGGGAAGTAATTCAGAAAATGGGGAAAGAATGGTTGGACCGCTTGAAGAACATAATCAATATCACTGAACTGTACATGTAGACGCCGTTGAATCGGCACGTTTTGCTGTGTATACCGTGACGATAATGTTGAAAAATGAGATAACATTGGTAAAGGAGTTTAAAAAGGATAAAGAAAACAATACAATCAAGCCACTGCTGTGCTATGCCATGCAGTTTGATGCATTTCAGTGGGGAAACAGTAAACAGGAGACTGAAACACAAAATTATCTGCAGCCTAGGCTTGTATTTAGGATGAAGCATGTCACCAGGCAAGGGAAAACGAAACAACGGAGTAGGGAAATGCTGCTGGCCTTACAACAAGGTCCCTCTCAGCTATAATATAATATGTCCCTAAGCATGAGCAATGATATATTTTTTCATTCCAAGAAATCAATAACCTCTTTTATATGTCTTTATACGGACAGCATTGCATTGGGCAAGGGCTGAGCTATGAAAGATCTTGGGCAGCATACACTTCAACACCACACAAATCAGAGAGAGGAATAGGGAGGGGCAGAGGCCAGAGAGGGTGCTGTGAAACAAACTTTGGTGGTCGCAGAGGTTCAAGGAACTCCACTCATTTCTCTCATCATTAAAGTGCATCCCTTGAAACATCCAGGTCACTGATTTAATGCCTGTGACCATATAAGTTTGCAAGTCACTTAAGGCACAACAGTTGATCTCTACTCCTTTGGAGCAGCTGAGGAAGGAGAGTCAGGAATAGAAGGAGGGGATAGGATATGTGTGGTTCACTGTCTCAATGAACACCTGCCTCCTTTGTCATGAGGCCTGAAGAATTAGATGGTGCTCGGCTAACATCACTGAATATTTTCCTCAAAGATGCAGTGGAAAAATCTAGATCAGAGGAGGGAAATGCAGAACAGAGTTTCAAATGCTCATGGAATGCAGACATTCTGGAACCATGGAGGCGGAGCCTAATGCCCTGAGATCATTAAACCAAAAATATGCCCTGAAGTCTTCTTAAAACCACACAGTAGTCTAGTTAGTCTAGTAAAGATTGTCTCCCTTGAGCATTATGCTCCTCTAAGGTCTATCTCTATGGGATCAAATGACAGCAGTAACTCAAAAGGTCCGCTTGGAAGTTATGAAGCAGTGAGTTCATGTTCATGGGGAATATAATTCTGAAAACGGGGGAAGAATGATTTTACAGATTGAAGAATGTAATCAATGCCATAGAATTGTACATGTAGAAACTGTTGAATTGGTCTATGTTTTGCTGTGTATATTTTGAAGGTTTGTTTTTTAAATGAGATACCAAAAAATGAAGAAGTGGAACGCATCTCTTGAGCATTTAATGACTTGTGGCCTACTATGGGATGCTGGTTCTAAGAATTCTCCACATGTCCCATTCTTTGTAGGGAGAGAGAGACCAATAAGGGAAGAAGTCAAAGCCTTTCGCAGGGAAGATGCACATGGTGGCATATGTCTCATCCATGTGTGACCACAAGGGGCGCCGTCGATGGTCCTGCAGATCATTTCCGGTCCTTTTCCAAAGCTCAGAACAAGATGAGTTGATGGTTCTGGTTGGACAGAAGAGGGATCTTGTGCCTCTTTTAGGTAGAAACTCTGCTGACTTCTCGTTCCTCCTAATTGAAGGAAACAATATAGAAAAATGCTGAAGTGAAATTTGCAAACCAAACCACTTGCTGTCCAGTCAACTATGGTTCCTGGTAACCCCATGGGGGTTAGGATAGGACTGTGCTCACAGGGGTTTCCATGGCAGGGTTTTCAGAAGTAGGTCACGAGAAGTCAGTCACCAGGCCTTTCTTCCAAGGTGCCTTTGGGGGGGACTTGAAACGGCAACTTTTGGGGTAGCCATTGAGTGCACTGTTTACACCATCCAGTAGCTCCAAAGAGTAATCAGCCCCTGGAAAGTTAACAACTTCAAGGTCTGGTGATCTTCTGGACCTATTAGGCTGCTAACTGCAAGGTTGGTGGTTCAAATCCACCAGCTACTCCAAAGAAGAAAGATGAAGCTATCTAACTCTGTAAAAAGATTTACAGCTGCAGAAATCATATGTAGGGCTGTTATGAATCAGCCAAGACTGGATAGCAGTGGATTTAGTTTGTGTGTGGAGGGGTGGGGTGGGGGGAGGGAGAACAATGAAACTGTTAACTCACATAGAGAATCACAGTCTCAGAAACCCATAAGGGCAGTTCTACCCTGTTCTTTCCGGTCACTATGAGTCAGCATCAGCTCAATTGCAGCAAGTGAGTTTGAGCATGCTTAGAGATGGCAAGCCAGACTTTCTGTAAGGTTCAACACTCAGCAACTGTGCTGCTCTACAGTCTCTACCCAGAAGAACACCGAGGATAGTAGCTCTCCCTAGTTTGTATTACCATTTCCTCTTTTTTACCAATCGTACTGGGCTTCTTGTGTGCCAGGAGCATCCTAAGCTTTTCCATGACTTCATTCAAACATCCCAATGAGACAGATAATTCTAATGATCCCCATTCAACGATGAGGAGAGTGAGACACATGAAAGTAAGTCAGTTGCTTAAGTTTAGACAACCTGATGGATCTGGGACACCAACCCAAATGGAAAACAAACTCCCTGCCACGGAGTTGATGGTGACTCATTGCAACCCAATAGGACAGACCTGTCCCAGTCATGTTCTGAGACTGCAACTCTTTACAGAAGTAGAAAGCCCAGTCTTTCTCCCTCAGAGCAGCTGGCGGTTTGACATTGACTTTAACCTTGCACTGAGCAGCCCAACCCAAGCTCCACTTAAAAATGATAATGGTGACAGCTGTGAGGATCCATCAAGTGGTAATTCTTTCTACACACCCCAAGCATTGCATGGAACATAATAGACACTCAATTAGTATCTGTTACATAGGGGATGACATTTATGGATACTTTGAATATTTGTGGAAAGCGTGTATAGGGCGAGAGAAAAGGGAGGAAGGCAAAAAGTAAGGGAGGAGAAGAGAGAGGCCGGGGGGATGCAGGGAGGATAAAAGGTAGAGGAAGATGACAGGGAAGGGGAGAGGGAGGGGCTTTTCTGGGTGTGCCTCTCCCTGTAATGTCCACTGCCTCCTTACAGACACCAAATTTTATTTCCATTGTCTTTCCAATCAAGGAACCTGGGGCTTCTGGTGGCACCAGCTGTTTTGTTCAGAGGAGTATACATGGCACTGGGGGGAAGGGGAGGGTGCAGGGGGGTCTTACCATCTTGGTGTGGGTGGTAGATCGTGACAGCTCAGTGCTTTCCATTTCAACCCCTTTGCGCATCCTTTCAAACCATCTCTTGTATTCCAGTTGCACCTGGAAGTGGGAAGAATATCGAGGCTGCATTACACCCAGAGCTTTGCTGGAGACCCTGCGATGCCAAGCCCCACTCTCCACTGCACTTTCGGGGGCTTTCTGTTCACGGCCATGCTCATATGGGCTCATTTTACTCCGATTACACTTCCTCAGATAGATAAAAGGTGCTGACTTAAAGTCAGGCACCAGAAGGGCTCTCTTTGAAGATGATGAAGGTGCAGACGATGATAAAGATGAGGGTGTGATGATGCACGTGGTGACGAGGATGGAGAGAACGAGGCGATTGTGGTGAGCGTGAAGGAGATGATGATGGGGATTATAAAGATGGTAAAAAAGTGATGATGGTGAAGATGATGATGATGATAGTGGTGATGGTGACGACGACGACAAAGGCTGCCATTCATTAAACACTCGGGTAAACACAGGACCGCTAACTGCAAGGTCAGCAGTTGAAACCCACCAGCCGCTCCGTGGGAGAAAGTTGAGACTGTCTGCTCTCTTAAAGATCTACAGCCTCAGAAACTCTCTACAGGGCAGCTGAGTTGGAATCAACTCAATGGCAGAGGATTGGTTTCAGAAGTCCTGGGAGGGCAAAGGTCCCACACTTGACTGCTCCCCCAAGGATGGTGGTTCCAGTGCACCCAGCAGGCAGCCACACAGGAGAAAGGCCTTCAATCTTCTTCCACGAAGATTAAACTCAGCAACTCACTGCCATCGAGCTGGTTCTGACTCACAGCAAGTGACTCTACAGGACAGAGTCGAACTGCCTCTGTGGGTTTCTGAGACGGCAAATCTTTCCAGGAATAGGAAACCTCATTTTTCCCCCTTCAGAATGGATGGTGGTTTCAAACCACTGACCCTGAGGTTAGCAGCCCACCCCATCACCCATGACAGGCCTGGACTCCCTAAAGATTACAGCCTAGGGAACGTATAGGGCTGTTCAGCACGGTCACATGGAGTTTCCATGGTCAAAATGCACTCAATGGGATCCAACAGCCATAACAACTTCAGTTCCGGGCACTTCACATGCACTGGGCCATGTGACTTGCTGAGGAAGGTGTTCCCTCCTCCTCATTGAACAATGAAGAACTTGAGATTCTTGGAGGTAAATTGACTTGTCCATAGCAGCACACCCAGCACTCCAAATCTTACCATGCTTATTCGAGAACCCTCGCACCGACCACCCCTTGTGTTCCCATGGGACACCTTCCTTGAACTTCCTTAACTTGTTAAAGATGACTGATCAATAGTTAATACTCCGCATGTTGTCAAGACATGCAAATTGCACTGGACTTGTGTGTATGGGGAGTATCAGGCATTCAGAAGGCACTAAAAACTAGAAAGGAATTAGTGAAGCCTTAATTTGGTCTCTTTGTCAGCTGCTGTTAGTGCTCATCAACTGCCAAGGCTAAAGCTAGGAAACGCTTCCTGATCCACATGAAGAGTGCCCTTATAATGTTGGTGGATGCCATTGAGTCACTTCCAGCTCCCACTGACCGGTGCTGTGCCGACCTCACAATGGTTGTTAGGTTTGAGCCCAGTGTTGCAGCCACTGTGTCCATCCATCTTGTCAAGGGTCTTCCTCGTTTTCTCAGCCCCTCCACTTTACCAGGCATGACGTCCTTCTCCAGAGGCTGATCTCTCCTGACAACATTCTCGGAGTATGGAAGACGAAGTCTCATCATCTTCGCGTCTAAAGAACGGGCTGGATGTCTTCTTTAACACAGACTTGTTCATTTTCTGGAAGCCTACGGTATGCTTAATGGCACGGTGACAACACCATCATTCGAAGGTCTCCATTATCTTCGGTCTTCCTTTATCACTGTCCAGCCTCCCATACCTACAACGCAACTGAAAATACCGTGGTTTGGGTCAGGACCACGGCAGTCCAGAAAGTAACACCTTTGCTTTTTAACATTTAAAGGAGGTCTCTTGTAGATTTGTCCAGTGCAATATATCCTTTGAGTTCTTGACCACTGCACCCTGGGTGTTGACTCTAGCTCAAAAGCATTGACAACATCAATAGCTTCTCTGCTAATCATGCTATTGCTTATTAGTCCAGTTGACAGGATTTTTGTTTTTTATCTAGTCGTTACATGTTGGGCTGCTAACTACTAGGTCAGCAGTTCAAAATCACTAGCTCTTCCTTGGGAGAAAGACGGGGCCTTCTACTCCCCCACAGAGCTACAGTCTCAAAGTCTTACCGGGGCAGTCTACCCTGTCCTATAGGGTAGCTCTGAGGTGGCATTGACACGATGGTCATGAGTTTGACTTTTTTTTAGTTTTATTTTCATATGTGATTGAGGACTGTAGTTTTTGTTTTTTCTGTTTTGTTTTGTTTTGTTTGGGGAAGGCAGTAGTTTTGATCTTGTTAAGTAAATGTGTTAAGTCCTCTTCCTTATTGGCCAGCAAGGTTATATCATCTGCATATCTCAGTGGTTACTGAGTCTTCCTCCAATCCTGATGCCACATTCTTCTCATAAAGTACAGCCTCTTGGATGATTAGCTCATCTTACTGATTGAATGAGCGTGTGGAAAGGGTACAACCTGACACAATTTTCCTAGCTTTGAACCATGCAGCATTCCATTGCTCTAGTTGAATGGCTATTTCTTGATCTATGTACAGGTTCCTCATTAGCACAATTCAAGTGTTCTGGGAAACCTGTTATTCACAATCACACCCATAATTTCTCATCCGTCCAACAGTCTAATGCTTTTGCACAGTCAATAAGATGCAGGCAAACATCTTCCTGGAATACTCAGTTTTCAGCCAAGATCCATGTTCCATCCGAAATGGAACCATATGCGTTTTTCCATGTCTTCCTTTGAACCCAGTTTGAATTTATTGCGATTCTCTGTCAGTGTATTACTGCAATAGTTTTACAATTACCTCCAGAAAATTACCATAAAATTATAATAATGACCCTCTGTGAGAGTCGAGGGGTACTCTGGTGGTGTCGTGGTGACACATTGGGCTGCTAACGCAATTGTCAGCAGTGCAAAAGCAGCATGACTCCTCGGGAGAAAGAGGAAGAAACCCCCAGGAGCAGTTCTACCCTGTCCTCTAGGGTCAAAACGTGCTGGCATCGACTCGACAGTAGAGAGTTTTTTGAGTTTATGAGTTTCTAGTGTGTGCCATATTCCATTATCTAAGTAAATCTTCAATCCGCAGAATAAGATTTGCTTCCTTTGCAGGCAAACACAACAACAACAACAAAACAGATTCAGAAAGGATAAACAACTCATCCAATGTCACACTAAAATATTCCATGCAAAGGCTTGGATTCAAGCTAAAGATTGTATCACACAATTCAGTATCTCTCCCAATAGTTCACCTCACTACAGGAGAATGATATATCAGCCAAGATACGAATAATCAGGTATGAATTCAGGTATGGCTGAATGTCTTGCCTTAGTCAATGAAATCAGGGTGGGAGTGATCTATGTTAATTCTAAGCAGAAGCTTCAGGAGAGCAAAGCTCTTCTTTGCCTTGATCTCTTTTTCTTTAGCCACAAGATCACCAATGCACTACGGTGGGCTGCTCCCTCAGCCTCGATCCCAGAGCAAACGCCATATGAGTCAAACCCCAGGTATCTAACACGAGTAAGAATTAAAATTCATGTTATAAACTATTGACATTGGGGAAGGCATAGTGACTGTGTGTGTGTTTATTGTGTGTGAAAATATACACATCAAAACACACCAGTTCAGTTCAGAAACATTGAATATCATTCTTACTAGCCTTTTCTAAATTATTCCACCACCATTAACATAACTCACTGTCCTCTAAGTTCTTTGAAACTTTCAAGTGCTGTCAATAATTTTACCATATATAGATAAATCTTCAAAAGAACATAATACACCTTCCTATGGGTTAAAAATTAAAAATAATCTCAGGGCAATAGTTTCAGGGAGTGCAACTTCCAGCCTCATGTGCTCCAGAAATTCTGGATTCCATGATACTGGAAATCCTGATTCACATTTCCCCCCTTTTGATCAGTAAGTGAGAGGTATTGTTAAGCAGCACAATTAACCTTATTCTCACTGTTTTAATGCTCTTAAGTGAAATGTTAGGATGCCCAAAAGATGAGACCCAAGCACCACTTCTACCAAGAATTCAGGCACTTCAAAAATACAAAAAGAGAGGGTCAGAGGAGGGTGCAAATGTGAATAACCATTCAGCAAGATTTGGGAGCTTGTTAGCAAGAGGGGAGATCATTAGACTTACCTGGCGATTGAGGAGGCAGTGCACCACAAAGATGAAAACCCCCTGCAGGACATTGATGATGGTGAACATGTAGGCGATAACTAATCCCGCCGTCTTCCCTACTCCTTCCACCATAAGAAAACCAAGACCCCAGGAACAGCCCAGGATAAATAGCTGAGCAACGGCTTTAAATGTCATGAGTCTAGGAACAGAAAGAGTAACAATAATCACCATTACCCAGCACTGAGTTTTGGTGATGCAGTTAAATCCTCAGTTGCAAATCTAAAGGTTGTTGATTTGAACCCACTCAAAGGTGCCTCAGAAGAAAGGTTGAAAGGTCAGGGCCATTGAAAACCCAGCCAAGTGCAGTTGTACGGAGTGCAGTTGTATGCCGCCACGCAGGAGTCCTCGTGAACTGGGAGCCAGTGGATGGCAACTATTTGTTTACTTTTGTGCAACATATCTCACTTATTATAGTAAATGTATTCTATTTACAACATATTATTTTGTTTGACTATATGTAACATATACAAGCAATACTACTTTATATTAAGAAGTCAATATCAGAAATATTTATTTTATTATTTACTTTTAGATATTATTTCATTATTATAACAAAACCTTAATGCAATATATTTGAAGCGTAATACACCTATATCACAAAAAAGTATATATGTGGCTGTTGTGATTGATGATTGCTGCCAAGTTCATTCGAACACGTGGCCGCCCCAAGTGAACAGAGTAGAACTTCCCCACAGGATTTTCAAACCTGGGACTTTCAGAAGCCTGTCTGTCTTCCAAAGGGCTTTTGAGTGGGTGTAAACTGCCTACCTTTTGATTAGTAATTGACCATTAATTGTTTGCATCACTTGGGGACTCCCCATATTTCATCGTGTCAATTCCAGCTAATTGTTTGTTACCATTCTTTCTCTTCGGTTTAATTGGAATATTATTCCCATACCATGCATTTCAATGCTTTAAACATTGTATGCAATCATCACCACAATCAATTGCAGAACCTCTTCTTATACTCATTGTTACTTCTCCCCACGCTCCCCAGCCACAACCCCAAGTAGCTATTAATCTAGTCACGGTCTCTATAGATTTATCTCTCAAGATTTGCTTCTGATGAAAAATATCTAAACCCCCTCAGCAAAAATTACAAAATTACAAAATAAACCGCAGAAAGACCTCAATCCAAAAGAAATCAGAAAATAAACTAGAGAAAATTTAAGATGAATCCAAAGGACTCCCTCAGCCTAATGCACTTCACTGCCCGAGAGCAAGGCTTTTTCACCTCCCTGGTCAATGGCTACAGCGGATTTTCTGGAGGCTTAACCCAGGTGGGGAGGCTGCACATGGATTTTGGGCTTTCACGGTCATCCATAGACTTCAGCAAACCAGATACTCAGAATGTAATCATTAGTTTTAGTAGTTTGGGTCAGCACCAATGAGAACTGAGTGGCTACAACCAAGGAGAAAGGAGTCCAGAAGTAGTGGACTCTTGGGGAAATGGATCACGTTGATGATCGACGCACTGATTTCCTGGAGGACCATGCCACACACAGGAGACATTGAGTATTTGCTGTACAAGCAATGTAAGGAGGGCAGCAAGTCACCTGGAAATCCTAGTTTCCTTCTTCTACAAGTTTCCATTACATACTCTTCCTCTAGTCCCAAGAAAACCTATGTCACCTATTTCTGGTGGCTTTTTCTTCCCCGGACAGAGAGATCCTGCCGAAACACAGCTTAAGGATAACTCAGGGAGTCCTACTGCACCCGCTGCTTTCTTACCTGGTGTTCTGAATGGTTGAAACTTCTTTATTGAGGGAAGAAAATTTGCTTCTCAAAACCCACAGAATTATGACGTAGAACACCAAATTTATCTGGGGAAACAGTATGGAAAATGAACTTAGAATTGTCTTTTAAGCCCATTACTTGCCTCCAACTTGACACGATCACCACTATGGGCAGTATGTTCGACTGTAGTGGCTTGCATGTAATGTGGTGTTGGAAGCTATGCTGGTGGTATTTCTGCGTCACCCAGGGTGGGCATAGTTCAGTGGAGGAATATTTTCAGACTAAAACAGACTAGGAAGAAAGGCCTGGTGATTGAGTTGTGAAATGTATTGAGTGAAAATCCTATGGATCAAAATTGAATACTGTCTGATATAATGTTAGAAGGGTACACCCCCTAGGTTACAAGGTCCTTAAAATACACAGTAGCTGCAATAATGGACTTCAACAGACTAAAGATCAGGAAAATGACAGTGTTTGCCAGTGAACTGACAGGTGAAAGATGAGAGAAGTCAAGGTGACTCCTGGGTTACTAAACCAAGGGTTCAGGAGAATGAAGGGTCCATTGACTGGGTTGAGGAAGGAGAAACCTGGACGAATCGTTCAAACCACCAGTTTGCTTCTGGATACACTAAAATGCCTAGGAAATGGTCCAGCTTCCATTTCCCAGGTTCATCATGAGCTCATGTACAATGAAACTCTGCACCATCCCCATGATAGGTTGCAACTTGGAGAGTCGTGTTGTCGTTGGCTAGTTTGGGGCAGTAGTTTGCCTTTATTCCTAGTCTGCCTCAGTCTGAAAGCTCGCTGAAACCTGCTCAGCATCGTCGTAGCACAGAAGCCTCCACTGCCAGGAGGGCGGTGGCTGCCCTGAGCTGTATTGGATGGGAATGTCACCCTGGCTGCCTGCATGGATAAGAATTCTACACTGAGTCACCAATGCCCTTATTCAATAATCAGCAAAAGCCATCAACTGGAGAGCACCAAGGCAGTGTAGGAGAGAAGGGAGTCAGGTGTGTGGGCCAGCCCTGATCACTTCAATATGGACAGGAAGAACCTACAAAGTGGGGTGAGCAGTCATCCATGTGTCTAATCCAGGATCCATTCTATGCTTGTGCATAGAGTTTCCTTGGAACACTGCCACACCCATTCATTTGCATGATGTTGAGAGCTGTTTGCAAACTCACTCAACTGCAAGTCAAGTTCCACTCCATAACCGATGGGAGCTCCATGAATCAACTCCATGGCACAGACAGCAAGAGCGAACAACCAGACATCTTACATGTGTCTTTCACAGACTTCTTAAACCTGCTGTCGGTGTTGGGTCAGGTGCCACCCAATCCGTTCTGATCCCCAGAGACCTTTTGCACAGCAGGAGGAAGCAGTGCCTGGTCCTGGGCCCTCCTCACAATTGGTCTTACATTTGACCCGTTATTGCAGCCACTGTGTCGATCCATCTTTGAGAGTCTGTCTCTTTGGGATTGACCCTCCACTTTAACCAGGCATCACGTCCTTCTCCAGGGACTGGGCTCTCCTGGCAATATGTCCAAAGTACATGAGAGGATTCTTTTTTTTTTTTAATCATTTTATTCGGGGCTTTTACAGCTCGTATCACTATCCATACATCTATTTATTGTGTCAAGCACTTTGTATATATGTTGCCATCTTCATTTTCAAATTATTTTCTTTCTGCTTCAGCCCTTGCTATCAGCTCATTTTCCCCCACCCCTCTCCCTCATGAACCCTTGATAATTTTTTTTTCATGTCTCACACCAACCGCTGTCTCCCTTCACCTACCTTTCTATTATCTGTCCCCTTGGGAGGGGGTTATATATTGATCATTGTGATCAGTTCCCCCTTTCTCTCCCCACCTTCCTCTTACCCTCCTGGCATCACTACACTCATTATTGGTCCTGAGGGGCTTATCTGTCCCAGATTCCCTGTGTTGCGAGCTCTTATCTGTACCAGTATACATGCTCTTTAA